>NW_027457767.1:0-77658 GCF_050624435.1 Tenrec ecaudatus
CATGCAATGATACTGAATGCAGGAAGATCACAGGCCAGTGGGTAGAGAGCCTTGTGGATCCAATGGTGGTGGACACATCTCCAGGGTGCTGGCTTCCATCAGCGAGCTTCCATGTGGCTTCACAACAGGATTGGGAAGCAGAGAGAGGGTGTATCCCACCTCCAGGGAGAAGAGATGAAGTCCCAGAATCCTCAGGAGAAAGCCACACCCATGAGGAGGGATCACCAGACTGTGACCTGATGCACAGGCTAGACTTCACCCTTTTATGGTTATTTATCAAGTTCATATGAAATTACGTAACTACCACAAGTGGTATTCCCAATGGTCTTCCAGGGTGGAACCGGTCAGGCAAGGGCTGGGGGAGGACCCACGCAGTGCATAGGAAGTGCCCCTGTTGGAGTGATGGCTGATAGCTCCTCTGGTACTTGATGTCCCTGCCAAGAATCTTGGAGACCTTGGATCTCTGGAGCTGGGTCTGGGTCCCTGCTCCAAAAGGACCAAGGGAACAGTGTCCTCCTCATGCTTCCCAACAAGCTGACATCCCAGGACTCCGGGTCCTGCTTTAAATGCTTCTCAGTTATGGGCACCGCTTGTCCAGGGTTGTGTTAGTTTGGATAGACTGGAGAAACAAATCTAGGGAGACTCTCAGATGTGTGTAAGAGAGAGCTTTAGATCAAGAAGCAATCATGAATCAATAAAACATCCCAGCCCAGTGCAGATCAAGTCCATGAGTTCAAATTAGCCCATAAGGCCGATATTCGCCCATGAATTCCTCCTGAGACTCACGTATCACATGCGATGACGCTGAATGCAGGAAGGTCACAGGCCAGTGAATGGAAAATCTTGTGGATCCTGTGGCAGTGAAAACATCTCAATGCTGGCAGGGACCCACATGGCTTCTTCAGCTCCAAGGCTCAAGCATAGCTCCATGTGTCTCGTCCACATGAACATCTCTCAGGGAGTGAGTGTGTGTGTGTCCTGCCTGCAGTGAGCTATTTATCTCCTTCACACCTCCAAATGAAGTCATCAAGCTGCGATCTGATTCACAGGCTAAACTCCACCCTGTCACTCTTCAGTCTTGAATTGAGAACAGATTACCAACTACCACAAGGATGCTGAGCTTCTCTAACGAGAGGGAGGAGAAGCCAGAGCCAGAGGGCTGTGGGAGGCCCGGCAGCAGAGAAAGTGGTTGAGGGGCAGTGGAGCCTTTGGAAGCTGCTGGCAGGCTGGCTACGGTGTTTCCCTCGAGCAGCTCCTAGGCCGCTTGCCCTCCCATGTTCCTGCAGTCAGGGACCACCTTTTGTTTCAGCACCACGACCAAGAAGATTCACTTCACCTGCAGGGGACACGGTGGTGACAGACAGTGAGCAGGGCATCCCCTGGCCCATCCCTCTTGCTGCCATCCCACCTGGGGTCCACCTGCTCTGTGCATGGGGTCTCTGCTGGCTGAGGAGACCCCGAGGGCGGGCAGTGGGCTGGAGCCTGGCGCATGGCATCAGACATGGTTGGCGTGAGGAGGTTCAAGGAGACAACTGGGGTCAGGGTAGCAGAACCCTGAATGACCACACTGTGGGGGCAGCACGGTCACAATCATTTACCCGGGGACCGAGCGACCCGCCTTCTGTGTGTAGTGGTTGTACAGGGCCTCGTGCATCAGCACGCAGTGCTGTTTCTTCGATTTCCCAGTTGCTCGTGCCCACCGTCAGCTTACTGTACATGAAGAAGGTCCCGCCAGCCTTGGCCTGGGAGGGTGTGTTCAACTAGTTGGCCTGGGACTCAGGCTGCTCATTGCTCATCCACTCCACATGGATCTCCTCGGGCTAGAATCTATTCACAAAGCAGACAAGGCTGACCATGTTCTTGTCCTTCTCAAGGATGACCGGGGCCATGGTGTACACTCGAGGGGCCGGAGGCTGCCCTATAGGGGAGGGGGAAGGTGTTAAAGCCATCATAGAGATGGGGGCAGCCCATGCCCGCTGCCCTAAGACTTCCTGTCTTACCCTTGGCCTTGGAGACAGTCCTTACAGCAGGGGCAGGAAGAGCCCCGTTGTTGACAATGCACTTGAACTCCTTGCCAGAGAGCCAGTCCTGGTGCAGGATGGGGAGCACGCTGGCCATGCGGGAGTTGCCATTGTACTGCTCCTCCTGCGGCCCGTCCTTGGCTGTGTGCACCTCTGTGCCATCCACGAACCAGCTGAACTGGACTTCAGGGTCATCCTGGCCCACGTCCAACACCAGACAGGCCACATCCGGGTTTTGGGACATCATGAGAGTGTCCTTGGGCTTGGGTGGGAAGATGAAGATGGAGGGTCCTCCCAGATTTTCAGGAGCTGCTGAGCAGAGCTGAGATGAGTGACAGGGTGGTGGGGCCTAGTGGGTGCACTGGGCTTGTCCTTCCCCAGGAGCTCTCTCACAAAGGTCGTGCTCACATTACCTGCGCATCTACACTCAGTGGTTGCTCTTGAGCTGACATCTGGCACTGGAGAGAGCAGACAGAGTGGGGCAGGGTAACCTTGGTGCAGAGGAGACCAGTGCCCTGGCGAGTGGGCATCAAGGCCAGTTCTTCTTTGAAGCTCTGAGACCCACCACCTGAGCCTATGCCCAGGGACTGGTCTTCAGGGCTTCAACCTATGCCTGCCTTAGGACTGGCATGGGGACACCAGGGAGGGCACACAGCTGTAGCTCTTTAGGTGGGGAAGAATGGCAGGGATCACCACCCTGCCCTGCACCCCAGGGTATGTCCAGGACTTCAGGAGGACCCTGAGCCTGTCAGCTGTGGATTTGGGATGTGCTTCCTCACTTGTGCCCTTGCCCAAGGCTCACCGATCTTCTTGTCCACTTTGGTCTCGCTGGGCGTGTGGGTGATGCTGCAGCCATAATCCTGGCTGGGCCAGCTGCTGGAGGGCATGGTGACCATGCTGATGAGGGAGAAGTGGCCAGATGAGTGCCGCATGGGTGCGAAGGTGTGCACATCAGCCTGGGGGGCAGAGGGCCAGGATACTGCCACCAGCTCCGGGAAGAAATCCTTGACCATGCAGCCCAAGGTCACCGTGGAGTCAGAAGCATCTCTGGATTTGGGTGTCAGGGTATAGACCGATGGTGCTTTGGGGCTGGCTGCAAGAAAGGGGTCCCACGTGACTGTGTGCTTCCACCAAGTTGGTCAGTCTTCCCATGAGGCCCCACTTCTGCGCTGATGGGCACCATGGGTACCCACCTGATGGTCACAGTGGAAGATCACACCTGCCCAGCTGCCCAATCCCACCTTAGAGCTGCTGCCCCACAGGCCCCATGATGGGCCCACACTGGACTAGCACTTGGGTTACCCACTTCCAGGATCACCTCTAGTGGCTCTAGGTTCACTTCATACCCAGGGCTTCTGTCCCGGCCTGGTCCCCAGGCCAGCTCTCCGGGAGTCACCTGGACAGGCTCTGCCTGGGGGTGTCCCAGCCCCAGGGCTCCTCCCCCTCTGCTCACCTGCCTGCGTCAGACACGCGTGGCCCCAGTTTCTATTCTTACCCTGATGCCACACCAGGTCCAGTATCCTCCCTGGATGCCTTCCCTGCTCTAATCACCTTCTCTGTCATCCCTGTGCCAGTGCCCACCGCTGGCCCTCCTCCCCAGCCAGGCCCTGTTTTGGGGTGTGTTAGATCTGGTTGTGCTTTCTGCCTGGACCCTAGTCTCCCCCTCTCTGCCCAGAGTGTCTTGGGGCTCTGCTCTTGATTTCCTCAGGCTAGGTCTCTATGAGTGCCCCCCTATTCGCCCAACCACAGGGAAGTTTTCACAGGGCCAGTGTCAGGGCAGGTCCTGCGGCTGGCTCCCTCCCTTCCCTCATGGGCATGACTGCCTCAGCCCCTTCACTGACCTCCACAGACCCAAGAAGAGCCCTGGCCCAGCCCGGTCTCCTGCTTCTCTGAGTCTTGAGCTGCTGGCTCCCTTGGCCTTGATCTTGTGTCCAGTGAGCTCCACTGTGGCCTTCCCGCCCTCCCTGGCCCCTGTCCAGCTCCTCAAAGACCCTCAGGAGGCCCAGCCTTTTTTCCTCTCTGATTCCAGCTCCTCCTCACTCAGTCACCTAGAGCCAGTTCAGGAGCCCGTCCCCTCCTCGGCTCTTCTGGCTCCCAGCCCACCAGCGCAGGCCCAGAACAGGCTTTGTGAGAGGCCAGGCTGCCATCCCCCTCCACAACCCCCACCCTCCCCCGAGCCTGTCCCAAACCAGGAACCTCCTCAGTGGTGCTGGTGCTCTGAGCAGGAGCCTCACCTGGAGGAAGAATATAGGGCTTCAACTACTCAAGCCTGAGCCCTTGACCCTGCTGCTCTCCTCTCCTCTGCTCAGTTGTCAAGGCCCTGTCTCCTCTGTGGGAGCAGCAGGCCTCCACCCCAGCTCCCTGCCCCAGTGCCCACACCCAGTGCCCACTCAGTGCTTGAATTACACTTCTAGCCCCCAACGCTCAGCCCATGACTTCTAGCCCCCACCCCCTCCTCCCAGTCCTTCTCAGCCACCTACCCCTAGCTTGTTACTCACAGACCCCCTGTTCTCACCTTTCAACCTCTACTTCCACCTCCCAACATGCAGCCTATCCTTGTCTGTCCCCCAGTAGCCCACCGTGAACCTCCCTGTCATTCTTTTTTACTGCAAATAGCTGTCCCCAGATCTCCAACCATATCCCTGGGCCTCCTTCCACCGCCCAGCTCCCAGGACCCAGCTTTGAGCACCAGCACCGAGCCCTGGTTCTCAGCTATCTGATAGCTCCCAGAGCATAGTTTAAACTCCCATGCCCAAGCTCCCAGCCCCTAGTTCACAGCTTCAGCAACCAGCCCCTAGGCCTCAGCTATTTCTCCCATGCCTCAGCTTCAGCACCTAGCTCTCTCCCTCCCTGCCACTGGGCTGATACCAGCTCAGAGCAGCCCTCTAGGACTGAGTGAAACCAGCACAGTGGGTTGGTGAGAATGTTCATTTGTATGGAGTAGACAGCATCGTCCTTCTGCCTCGGCAGGGCTGGTGGTTTTGAACTGCTGACCTTGCAGTTATCAGCACACTGTGCCACCAGGACTGTTAGCTACTAGTTCACAGCTCACAGCTCACACCACCCAGCTCTAGCTCCCAGCCTCCAGGACCACACCCCCAGCACCCAGCGCCCAGCATCCAGACTTCGTGCCTACTTCTCAGCCCCCAGAATTCTCCCACTGCCCTCTGCTCCTTCTTCCAATCCCCCAGCATCCAAATCCCATCTGCACTGTCCAGTGCTGAGTCTCAAAGCTCCCACACAGCCCTTAGCTCCCAGCACCCAGCTCCAGCTCCCAGCACCTGACAGGCAGCACCCAGACATTAGTACCCAGCTTTCAACACCCAGCATCCAGCTCCCTGCAACTAGCACGTATCTGCCAGCACCCAGGATTCATTCTCCAGTGTCCAGTTCCCAATACACACCTCCCATCACCTGGGACACCCCCCCCCCACTCAGCCTCAGAGCTCCAGCACCCAGCTCTTACCACCCAGTTAGTTCACCAAGACGCTCAGCACCCGTCCCATTGACTCAAGCTCTCAGCTCTTATCCCTCAGAGCCCAGATCTTAGCACCTAGTGCCCATATCACAGCCCCCACCTTTCTGCCACTACCACCTAGTACCTGTTCTCAGCTCCTAGCTCTCAGGACCCAGACCCAGACCGAGACGCTCAGCATTCATTCACTGGTCCCGAACACCCAGCTTTCTTCTGCCAGCACCCAGCTTTTAGCACCCAGTTTTCGGTTCCCAGAACCCAGTTTTCAGCTCCAGCATTCAGCTCCCAGCACCCATCACCCTATACCCAGCTTGGGCTCCCAGCTTTCAGGTCCCAGCACCCAGTACCCAGCTTTTAATTACCAGCAATCAACACCCAGCTTCCCAACACCCAGTTTATAGCACTGAACTTTCTCCTCCCAGCACCCAGTTTGCAGCTCCAACTCCCAGCTGCCAGCGCTCAGCATACAGTTTTAGCTCCCAGCATTCAGCTCTCAGAACCTAGGCCCCAGCTGCCAGCCCCCAAGACCCAGCTTTTAGCTCCCAGCACCTATCACCCAATACCCAGATTTAAGCTCCCAGCTTTCTGCTTCCAGTACTTGGCACCCAGCTTCCCAGCACCCAGCTTTCAGTTTCCAGAATACAGCTCCCAGCACTCAGCTTTCAGGTGACAAGTCCCAGCTCCAAGCTTTCAGTTCTGGCCCCTGCCTCCCTGTACATGGATCCCAGCTCCTTGCTTTCAGCTCACAGCCCCCATGTGTCAACACCCAGCCCCCACCTTCCAGCTCCCAGCCTCCAATCTCTATCTGAGCTTCCAAAGACACCTCCCAGATCACTGCTTGTATTGCCCCTCCCACTGTGGTGCCTTGAACCCACCCCCTTTCTCAACTCCCTCCCAGCTGAGATCCTCCAGAGCCCCTGCCAGGCTGCTTCCTGCAGCCCTGACAATCCTGAGCTGAGCACTGGCCCCTGAGCTCCCCAGTGTCAAGATGAGCACTGACCTTCCGCCATGGCTGCATCTCACAGCTCCATGTCTATTCCCGGGATCCATACCCCGTGTCTCTTGTCCCCCTTTTCTGTCTCTGGTCACTAGTACTAGCGTTTGTCCATAGGAACACCTTACTGCCTCTACTGTCCTCATCCCTGGCTGCACCCATTTGATGATCACCCTCGGGAATACCACCTCAGACCCTGCCCTGGGATGGCTGTGGGTGACACATGTCCGAGTGGGGCTCTCTGGACACTGGGGAACCCCTCTGTGCTGAACCCGCCCCACCAGGACTGCTACACTGAACACCTGCTCTCTCTGCCCCTCGATCCTGCGCAGGCCTGCCAGGCATTGTTTTCTTCCCTTCTTCCCTGGAGTCCTTGCACCCCCATCCCAGCACTGTCTGCAAGGATCCAGAGCCCATGCACCCCCAGCCCTGCCTACCCTGGGCCCCTGCTACGCTGGCATCGCTGCATCCCAGCCACAGCGATGAGGTCCCTGCAATGGGCAGCTCCCACTTCTTTGTGGTCACCCCTTCAGTCTGCTCGGCCTGGTGGCTCCTCTGCTTGTCCATTCAGGACCTACCTGGTCCTGGCAGCTCCCCCTGAGGTCCCTCAACTCCCCCTCCCCTGGATGAGTCTCCACTCCCTAGGGATGGACCCCTCCAAGGGCTGAAACCACTAAGAATGGGATTGAAAACTGCTGGCACTGCTGGCTTCCCCCAGGGCCCTTTTCATCTGGCTGGTTTCTGTCTCAGAGTGGGGGGGGGGAGGGCCGGGAACCAGACCAATCAGGGCATCTCATGTGGGCTGGTGGGGAAGGGGTGGTCTCCCTGGAACCAGGGAGCTGGGGGTTGCAGGCAGAGGCCCCAGACACTGTGAGCTGCTTGTAGGGCCTTCTCCACCCCTGGGGTGCCCACACCTGCCTGGCCTCTTTCTGCGCTGGTTTGCATGCAAGGTGGGTTGCTTGGGGGGGTCCAGAATGGTCCTGGCACCCGGTCCTGCTCAGCCCTTCACCCCCTCCCTCCAAGTCCCAGGGAGCAACCTGCACCTCTGGCCTCAGAAGGAAAATCTCTCTTTCCCTGTTAAACCATTTTATGGGCACTTCATTCACCCATCATACAATTCAGTAGGTCAAGCTCCAAAAGAGGTCATCAAGCCGTGACCTGATTGACAGGCTAGACTCTACCCCTTCTTCAAGTTGACAGTAGATTATGTAATAGCCATAGTGTAGAATCACATCCTCTTGGAATAGAGCGAATTTTGCCTCTTTGCCAATTTATATACTTTAGATTTCTTTAGTTGGTTTATACTCTGGCTAAGTATTCCGACACAATATTGAATCAGAAGAATAACATAGGGATTCTTGTCTGGTTGCCTTTTGTAAGGGCAATCCTTTCTGTTTCTTGCCATTGAGTGACATGTGGACCATTGCTTTTGTTAACATGGCCTTTATAATGTTGCGGAGCTTCACTTCTGTAGTTGAGTGTTTTTTATCAGCAATGGATGTTGGCATATATCAAATGCCTTTTCTGCATCAATTGATATGACCATATTACCCCTCAATTGATTTTCTTAATTTATGTGGTTGAGTAATTGATTATTATTATTTCTCATGTGTGAACCACCCTTGCATACCTGGTATGAATCACCCTTGGTCATCACTTTAGCCTGATTTATCAGGATTATTCTGGCTTTAAAAATGATTTTAAGAGTTGGCCCTTCTCTTCTTCATTATGGAATATAATGAACAGGAATGATGCCGACTCTTCTTGAGTATTTGGAAGGATTCTCCAAGGAAGCCATGAAGGACCACACTTGATTTGGTTGGGAATTTCTTAGTGATCTGGTCAATTTCTTCTTTTGCTGTAGTCTGTTCTATGTTTCTGTCTTTGTCTGTATTAACTTTGGTAGGTAGTGTTTCTCTAGAAATTTCTCCACTTCTTCATGATTTTCAAATCTGCTGGGTCACAGCCATTCATAGGATTATTTCTGGTTTCTTTTGGTTCTGATGTGACACCCTCAATTTCATTTGTTTATTCCTCTCATTTGTATCTTCTTTCCTTTCATTTGGCTGACCAGTGATTTGCCAATGTTTAAATCCGTCCAGAGAACCAACTTCTTGGCCTGTTGGTCCTTTTTATTAATTTTCTGTTTGCAAATTAATTTATTTAAGCTCTGATCTTCATGGTTTATTTTTGTCTTTGGCTGAAAATTGATTTTATTTTACATGTTATGGTTGCTAGGTGTTTTGCGTTGTGTTGTTGTTTTCAGTGTTTTCTCTCTCAAAATCTGTTGTATAGTGACCATGTATCACTGTAAAGGCCTCTCAGTTCTGAAAAGGGGTGGTGACCCCTAGCTTTTGGCATTTTGTGTTCGAATTTACATTTGTCTCAGGAAATACCGATTGTTGATTCTCATATCTTCAATAATGTTAGGGTCTCGTCCAGCGAGACCCTCATGTGGTGACCCGGAGAGGCGACGAACCTGGATGGAAGAAAGACACAGAGACGTGGGGCAAGGCAAGTGCTGATCAAGCCCGTTTATTTTGCCAAAACTCGGGGTATATATTTACAACAGAAAAGGAAGTGGGAGGCACATATTTTACTGAAGCATACTGTGTAACAACCAATCGGCTACATGTTCCTGATAAGGTAAAAAGGGTGCACAACAGTACTCAAAGACGTCTGTGGTGAAGTCTGCATGCAAATTAAGGCTTACCGGGTGAACTTATCACTATGTTCCTAATATGGTATATCTGCAGTTCAATGGGTGCTCAGTACTTTGACTAATGGCAACAAGGTCAGTTATCGCAACTGCCCATGCTACTGAGCACGTAGCTTGGAATGTGGGGGCGAAGTTGGGCAGGAAACAAAGCCTTGCTGTTAGAAAGCGGCCAAGTTTCTGCTACGTGTCTGAGGCCAAGGTCTTCATGGCTATCGGCTCCCAACACAATAACACAGTAATTTTTAAGCTGGGTGATGTTCAATTTTTGTGTATTGGTTTTATCCCTTGAGCTTCATAATTTTTTTATTTTCCATCATATATAATTCTTCTCTGAATGACCATTTGTAGTAAATCAATGCTTTAAAACCGTTATTGAAAGCATTTCCATACATTTTATTTCCAACACAATTTTACTGGGAGCATATGATTCCTGTAGTTCAATGACAGCAAGCAGTATTGTACAATTGCTACCACAATCAGTTTCAAACCATTTTATTCTTTTTGGAACTTCTTGGCATCAACTCTTCTTTACTCCCATGTCACCCACTGTAGACCCCAGGAACCCTTATTCCAATTGCTGTCTCTACAGGTTAATCAATATGTGTTTCATATATCAAAAATCATATATTAAACATTCAAGTGGGTTAACCCCAATAGCAAAATACATCTGAGTAAACCCTGTATGATAAACAGAGAAATAAAGAAATGAAAAGAAAAAACCCTACTTGATTCAGAGGGGGCATCAATTAAGTTTTAATTGTTCAAGTCGGTTTTTCATTTTGGTCCCTCCAAGTCATCGGTATGATAACCAGTTTCATCCCATCCCTCTAGTGTGGATAGAGGGGAATCACCAGAGGCCTATTTCCTGTGCAGATCTCTATAATATGTCTTGGGCTTTCACTGTCATCCATGGCCTTCTGCAAACCAGAATCTCACAATTAAGGCTCAGATACTATACCCTTCTTTGGCTCCAGATGATAGAATTCACAATCCTTCAGCCATTCACATTGGTGTGATTCTTTCATGTGGATTTCGTTGACATTTTACTTTGATGGCTGCTTGTTTGGAAACACGCCTTTAAGATGCTATTTTATTTGATAGCCGGGCACCATCACATCTCTTTACCACATTTGCTATAGCTACCATATACTTTTTGTTCCCTTCCTGAGGGTGATTATGGAGTAGGTCTTGCTTTTTTGTCTAATGTGTGGTCTGTTTATGAGACTTTCCAAAGTATGCCAACAAGAATGCCTGTTGTGCTGTTGTTGGATGTTGTTTTGTGAATTTTTCTAAGAGATCAAGTTGGATACTTGTTGTGTTAGTTCTGGTTGACTGGAGAAACAAACCCAAGGGCATTCGTGTATGTGTAATAGAGAGCTTTATATCACGAGTAATTAATTATATATCCAGCAAAAATCCAAGCCTATTTCAGATCAAGTCTGTAAGTCTGATTTTAGTCCATAGAGTGAATACCAGTCCCTAAATCCATCTTCATACTCATTCAGCCACAATGAAATGATGCAGAATGCAAGAAAATAAGAGGCCAGTGGGTGCAAAGTCTTGTGCAAAGTTTAATCATGGTGGAAGAATCACAGAACTCTTGGTACCTCTCAGCATGGTGTGTGGCTCCTCAACTGGAAGTTGAAGAAATGTAGAGAGGAAATTATGACCTGGGAGGGCCATTTGTTTTGGTGGCATCTCTAAATGAGGTCATCCAGCTCAGACCTGATTGACAGGCTAAACCACACCCCTTCACTTAGATATCTTTAAGTTGACATGAAAATGTGTAACTACCACAATTGGGTAACTTAGTTCTTGGATGAATGTTTTTGTTGAATTTCTCTCTAGGTGTTCGATCCTTTCTCCATGACAGTGTAATGCAGTCCCCTCCTATTCATATCTTGTTTTTGTTGCTAGTTGCTTGGATTTGATTCTTATGCAAAGCTACCCAAAATACAGTAGAACACAGCCCCGGTTGGTTCTGTGTCATCCTGAAATTTTTTCTTAGGTTTGACGCAGTGTCATTGAATCAAATAATCTTGTTGAGGGCCACCCTCTTTATTGATGCCCACTTACACTCTAACTACATGGTTTTAAAATTCTTTCTTCAAATGTAGAAATCATGTTTTATAATTTTAGGAAAATGAACCTAGTTGCATGGATATATATTTCACATACCATCCAAATGAAGGGTTTAAATATATTATAAAGGGTTGTGCCATCCTCACCACAATCAATTGTAGAACATATTTTATTGCTTATACTCATTATTATTACCTCCATATTACTCAACAATCACCCTACAATAATCATAAGAAATTATGAACCTCATCACTGTCTCTGTAAATTTACCTAATCTGGATTTTACACGAATAATATCATACACCTCCTGCCACCCCCCCCCCCATGTTGCAACAATGACAACACAGAAAACAGAAGAAACTCCGTCCAATATTTCTTGTTGTTGTTAGGTGCCATCAAGTTGGTTCCAACTCTGCGTATCCCTATGCACAACTCTGCGTATCCCTATGCACAACAATATTGCCTGGTCCCGGACCATCATTACACTGGTTCCTGTCCCTGAGCCCATGTTGTAATCTTGGTGTCAATCCATTGCCCTGAGGGCCTTCCTCTTTATCAGAGCTCCTCCATTTCACAAAGTGTGATGTCATGCTCCAGGGACTTGTCTCTCTGACAGCATGTCCAAAGTAGGTAAGACTTAAGTCTCACTGTCCTTGCTTCTAAGGCGCACCCTGGCCTTGCTTCTTACAGACAGACCAGTTTGGCCTCTTAGCAGTGCATGATGCTCTCGATATTCTTCTCCAGCACCACCATTCAAATGCATTGATTCTTTTTCAGTCTTCTGTGTTCAGTGCCCAACTTTCACATGCATGGAAGGCAATAGAGAATATCATGGCTTGGGTCAGGCACACCTTAGTCCTCCAGGTAAGATCTTTGCTTTTCAATACTATAAAGTGCTCTGGTGCAGCACCATTACCTATTACAGCACGTCTTTCCAACTCTTGACTGCTGCTTCGATTGTGGATCCAAAAAAGGCAAAATCCTGGGAAACGTCAAACTTTTCCTCGTTTATCACAATGTTACATAGTTGCCCTCATTTGAGGATTTTGGTCTTCTTGCATTGAGTAGAAATTCAGATTGAGGACTGGAGTCCTTGATATTTGCCAGCAAGTGCATCAAGTTCTTACTTTCAAGTAGGAAGGTTGTGTCATCTGCATACCACAGGTTGTTCATCAGCCTCCCTCCAATCTTGAAACCATATTCTTCTTCAAATAATCCAGTTTCTCTGATCATTTGCTCAGTATGCAGATTGAACAAGTATGGTGAGGGTTATAACCTTGAAACACACCTTCCTTGATTTTAAATCATGTAGTATTCCCTTTTTATGTTTGCTAACTGCCTCTTGATCCATGTATAAATTTGTCAAGTGCACAATGAAGTGTTCTGAAATTCTCAATCTTCTCACGGGTATTTGTGTTTGCCTGGGTAGACTTGAGAAACAAATTCATAAACACACATATGTATATAAGGGAGAGGATTATATACAAGAGCAATTGAACAGTGAGAAAACATCACAACCCAGTCCAATCCAAGGCCATAAGTCTGATATTAGCCAATATGTCAGATACCAATCTATAAAATCCTTTTCAGACTCACGAATCACATGTAATGAAGCCAAATGCAGGACCATCACAAGCCAATGGGTACAAAGACCTTAGGTCCAGTGGTGTTGTAAGCATCTTAGTGCTGGCAGGGTCTGTCTGTGTTCTGAGATCTGGTTGCATCCATGTGGCTTGTCTTCTGCAATGTCTCCCAGGGAGTAGCAGAGAGAGAGAGCGGTGTCTTCCAATTCCAAGGAGGAAGTACCAGATTTCCCAGAATTCTCAGAAGGCCATGCCCACACAGAAGTCTCATTGGCTATCTGCAGATGGACAACCTAGACTCTACAACTGTACTCTTAATTCTTAAATTGACACCAGATTAGGTGACTGCCACAGACCACCCCTTGTCTATTTAACACTTTCACATAACTCTTTAGCTATATCTAAATTTCAAACAAGAATAAAATCATATCTGTACCTAATAGGATAAAACTTAAAACATATAATTCAATATGTGCCACATTCATTTAAACATAACATTGTATAAGTCAACAAAGGAACAACAAAAATCTCCTGTTCATTTAAACATAACATTGTATAAGTCAACAAAGCAACAACAAAAATCTCCTGTGCCTAACAATTGCAGTTAAGTAACACCTATATCTTATGAATATATATATTCTCCCACCTATGAAAGTTTGCAAGCCAACCACTTCATGCCTTTATTCCCCCATTTTTGGTATCCAATTTCTGTATTGTCCCCTTATATCAACCCAGTGCTCTGAGGAGACAATAATTTTCCAACATGAAGAATCTTCATTCCAGTTGGAACCTTGTGAAGTCTGTATCCATAAGCAAAATCAAATCCGGACAAGCCATCCATAAAGTCAGCAACAATATACACCAATTCACAGACTCAAAAATCTCCTTCTGGTCGAGTTCTGGTCAACTCAATGTGGACTGCCTCACTCAGCCTTCACAGGGTGCCCATTGGTCGCCTTGCTTTTAGACCATGGGTTCTCACCAATACTCAACAAGCCTAGGTCATGTACTTTAGGCCAGTCAACCCATTCTTGTCTTCTTCTCTAGTTCCTGTGAATCAAGTCCACAGGTGTCAGTGGCAAGACTCACTCCGACTCTTTTTTGCTGCATTTCTCCCACTTCTGCTCAGCAAGTAGATCCACGTGGTTACCTAGCAAGCATCTCAGCCTGCCCAAGGCTCCCTTTAAAGTTCAGTCCCAGAGATGGGTTTTCTTTATGGTTCCAGATTTTTCCCAGCTTCTGACAAAGACCACTAGTGTTCAAACTTCAAATCCAAAGAGTTTCTTTTGTTTTAAATCTTAATCTCAAGCTTGTCCCCAGGCAAGTCACGTGGAGTGCAAATGTCCTGAGTACTCCAAAGTACTGGGTGGGGCTTACCTTCTCAGAGAAGCTCTCTATTTTCACACTTCTAAAAATCATCTCTATACATCCTTATATCTACAATAATAAGCATAACAAAACAGTGTAAACAACATAGAGTCAGATACTAAACTCAATTTTTTAAAACTCATTTTATTAGGGGCTCATGCAATTCGTATCACATTCTATACATACATCAATTGTGTAAAGCACATTTGTACATTCATTGCCCTCATCATCCTCAAATCATTTGCTCTCCACTCAAGCCCCTGGCTAAAATCAAATCTTAAAACAGTCAACTTCAATCCTTATCTAGCTTATCTAAATCCCTATCTAAACTATTCTATTTATGCAAATATAT
Source organism: Tenrec ecaudatus (assembly GCF_050624435.1). Taxonomy (NCBI): domain Eukaryota; kingdom Metazoa; phylum Chordata; class Mammalia; order Afrosoricida; family Tenrecidae; genus Tenrec; species Tenrec ecaudatus. The sequence continues at coordinate 14,595 of NW_027457767.1, forward strand.
GTGAATAGGTCTCTGAATGCATCAAAATAGATCCATGCTTTCTGTCAGCCATTTTGACATTCTTTCAGCTATTTTCCTTAAGCAGCATGGTTTCTCAGATATTCAAACAGCGATTTCTACCCCTGAGCTCAAAGAATACATTCATCACATTCGTTTTTTGCCATTCCACACAGGAATAACCAAAAACAGCAAACAAAAAAATAATCAAAAGTTTAACTCCCCATATTCTTTTGAGAAAATAACCGAGTAAACTGCATGGATATGTCTGACTTCTGGCAAGCCAAAGAAGAAACGCTATCATGAGACACAAGTCAACCATCTACTCTCCATTTTTATGATTTGTTTCTCTAGTAACCCACTCCAAAGGTACCATAATGTGTTAGTCTGGGTACACTAGAGAAACAAATTCATAAACATGCATATGTATATTAGGGAGAGTTTTATATACAAGAGCAATTGAACATTGAGAAAACATCCCAACCCAGTCTAGTCCAAGGCCATGAGTCTGATATTAGCCCATATGTCCAATACTAATCTCTAAAATCCTCTTCAAACTCACGAAACACATGCAAAGAAGTCAAATACAGGGCCATCACAAGCCGGTGGGTATAAAGTCCTTGGGTCTAGTGGCACTCTAAGCATCTCAGTGCTGGCAGGGGTCTCTCTGGCTTCTCCATCTTCTGAGGTCTGGTTGTGCCCATGTGGCTTGTCTTCTGCAATGTCTCCCAGGGAGTAGCAGAGGGAGAGATGTCTTCTGATTCCAAGGAGGAAGTAGCAGATTTCCCAGAATTCTCAGGTCATGCCCACACAGAAGTCTCATTGGCTACCTCCAGATTGACAGCCTATACTCCACAACTACACTCTTAATCCTTAAACTGACACCAGATTAAGTGACTGCCACAGTATTTATAGTGCTTTATTTTCCACACAGTCAAATTCCTACGGGTAATCAATAAAATGCAAATCAATGTATTTCTGGTATACTCTACTTTGAGACTAAGTCCATCTGTCGTCAGCAATGATCTCCCTTGTTCATATTCTCTTTTGTCAATGGACTGCTGAAATCATCGTCTGACGATCCTCAGCAAGATTTTACATGCAATATCAAGGACATTGTGCTATAGTGTGTGCATTCTGTTGGGTCACCTCTCTTTGGAGTGAGTACAAATACAGACCGATCTCTTCCACTTGGTTGCACAAGTGGCTGTCTTCCAAATTCCCTGGCATAGACGAGTTAGTGTTTCTGGTGCTTCATCAGCTTGTTGAAACATTTCATTTGGTATCCCATCATATCCTGGAACCTTGTCTTTGCATTCTGTGCAGCTTCGACTTCTTCCTTCAGCACCGTTGGTTCTTGCTCCTACGTTACCTTCAGAAATGGTGGGATCTCGACTCGTTCTTCGTGGCACTATGACTCCGTGTATCCATTCCATCTTCTTTTGATGCTTCCCTGTGTCATTCAACATTTTGCACATAGAATCTTTCAAGATTGCCACACAAGGCTTGGATTTTTTTTACCTTACTTCAGATATGATCAGCTTGCTTTTCCTTTTTGTTTTTCTAATTTTGGTTATTTGCATATTTGATTATAATATTTGGCTTTATCTCCTGAACAGCTATTTGAAATTTGAAAGGATGCAGTAGATCATCAAAACTAGAACACATCAAAAGTTATTCGAATGGTAAAACATATGGTTACATGTAAAATTTTCACCTAAGTATGTCTACATTAACTCCCAATCTAATACACGGTGACCGAGGGTCGGTGACAGAGGGCAAGTCTTTTCAGATGGCAACTCTAGGCTTAGAGTTTTCTTTCTCTAGTTCTTTCAGATTCTGGTATGCTCAGTGTGTTCTTTGCTTTTGGTTTTCTGATTCTAAGTCCGTGCCCATTTCATTGTAATATTTGGCTTTATCTCTTTGAGCTTCCATTTGAAATCCAGAAATAAGCAGTAGCTAATTCAAACTGCAACAGATTCAAAATTAATCAAAATATAAAACAAATGTGAATATGTTAGGTTTTCACCTAATGATGTCTTCATGAATTCCCTTTGTACTGCACTGTGTCTGAGGGCCAGGCTATTCCCATCCTTGCCCAATGGTTCCAGGGAATCATTGGAGGATTAATCTTCATAGAGACCCTGCATATGGATATTGGGCTTTCACTACCATCCATAGTCTTTTGCAAATAAGAGCTCAGAATTTAAGCTCTGTGCTAGTCTGGGTAGCCTGAAAAACAAATTCATGGACATTCATATAGGTGGAAGAAAGCGCTTTACATTCAAGACCCGTTGAATATTGAGAAAACATCCCAGCCCAGTCCAGATCATGTCCATGAGTCCGATGTTAGTGCATATGTATGATGCCAATCTATAAGGTCCTCTTCAGACTCAAACAGCACATGCAATTACCAAATGCAGGAAGATCACAGGTCAGTGGGTGGAAGATGTTGTGGATCTAGTGGTGGTAGAGGCACCTCAGCTCTGGCAGGGGTCTTCATGTGGCTCTTCTGGTCCCAGAACTCTAGTGCACTACCATGTGTCTTGTCAATGGAGATGTTTCCAAGGGATTGAGCCTATGTCTGCCTCCAACAAGCTATTCATCTCCTTAGTGCCTCCCAATGAGGTCATCAAGTTGCGATCTGATTGACAGGCTAACCCTTCACTCTGCATCCTCAAATTGACAACAGATTATATACCTACCACAAGCTCGAACACAACTCCTTTTGCACATCTGGGGTTTTATTGATTACACTCTTTGTACAACATGGGCCCAAATATAGCAAAGTCACAAAGGCAAAATATCTATCTATCTATCTATCTATCTATCTATCTATCTATCTATCTATCTATCTATCTATCTATGAAAATCGCAAGTACATTGTAGTCTGAAGTTGCCTATCACTGGGCAACCTCTAAAACCAGAAACCAATTCCAAAGTGTCTGATAACCAAACGCATGGATTTGGAGAGCAGCTCGCTCTTGCTTCTCACCCCACGGTGTTATGGCTTTAAGTTAAATGTAATAATTTGGTTTCCCTAATCTCCAACTGGTGTGCCTAAAGTCCAGCCCTTTCAGTTGTATTCCACGCAATAATTCTGATGTGGTCTGTGAAGAATGCTGCACAACTTGGAAAGGTGAAATCTAAAATCCAGGTACCCCGCAGTACACAGCCAGGGGCACAGAGGTCTGAAATAACTTAGTGAAAGAAAAAAAAAGATTGATTAGCAGCATGATAAAAACGTAGTCATGGTTGACTGGTGTCTTATAAAATGACACAAATCCACAGAGACACTCACTGTGGGAAGTCATATACCACGGAATTCTGTTGGTTACCAACAATCAGGGGCCTCCTTAGAACTGATGGCTGATTTGGACCTTTAGCCTCAACCACTGTGAGACAAGGACTGCTGTTCTTAGTCTCCCATTCACCGTATTTCTCCTAGGAGCACCAGGGAAGTAAGATAGGTGGCAGCTAATTAAGACATCTGCATTAGTTGGTTTCAAGGTATTAGCTCCCTACCTGGATAACCCAGGATTTCAGGCCTGTCCTCTGCTCACCAGGCCTCCCGGCTTCTCTTGCTCAGAGGATCTCAGCCCAACCTGGGCCGCTCATCCCTTCCCTTTGTCCATTGACCTGCATCGTCCTAGGACCAATGTTCAGATTCATGAGGTTCGGCCCTGTTTGGCAGCACTGATTCTGACTTCTTTGTTGAGTTTGGTAGACCAGTTGTTAAAATGGCCCTTGTAATCAGGGTTCTCTGCCCATCTGACCAATGTGGAAATCATGGATTTATGTTCCTCACTCCATTTTAGCATTCATCTGCACAACACGACATTCTAAGGGCTCATAGTTAGTATTCATCATGTTCATAAGGCTAATGAAAACTAGATGGAACTATGCTTGTCATATTTCTTTGCTCATTTCACAAACTTGTCATACTTTGGATGAAGGACTACATTTTTATTCCTTTGTGTTTCTTACTTTGGCAAACAAAGATATAATGTAATGAGAAAAAGTTTAACAGCCAGAAGCTTACAGGCAGGTATTGGTTTCATCTTTGCGTTATGTCCCAAACTCCCATGAGATGTTATGAATGAATTATGCAATTCCTGAGCATGCTCAAAGAGCTAAAAGTCTTGTCAGAACAATCGCTGTCAGTTCATCAGAACCTGATAGGGGGTTTTTCATGGATGGACATAATATGCTCCGAGAAGGGAAGTTGCCTAATTACTTCTAATATGTCAAATGCAGTGACTGCGGTCTAGGGTCCACTTTAAAATGAATATGATCCTATTCCTAAAATGAACACATAGGCAAGGATAAATCACACAGGTTAGCATGCGATGATAAAAGTGAAGAAAGTCATTTAAGAATCAATATGGAAATATCTAAGATAACCTTTTATTGGCTTTGATGTCAGATATTCTTTAATCATTTACATTAATATTTTAAAACTTTCTTATAGCACAATCTAGTGGGTTTGTTATTAACAGATTATTTATTTATTTATTTACTTAATTTTTTAATGTTTTATTAGAGGCTCATACAACTCTTATCACAATCCATATGGCACTTCATTCACATCTCTACAATTTAATCATTTCTTATAGCACTGTTTGGTTTTTTGGCCTCTTTTATTGTGCTTATTTAAGTCTCAACTCTGAAATAATAAACTGTCTTTCTTGATATCATTTTTTAGATACTTAAAACGACCACGAGGCAACAAACAGGTTATTATGTTATCTGACTCTCACCCTTGCCTTTGACCCCCGGGATGTTGGTTTGGGATGTGACTCCAAGAAACTTTTCATCTCATTCTTTCCTGGTTCTTTGCTGGTCATTCCGCCGATTTCTAATCCCCAACACCCCCTTCCAGTACTGCATGTGACTTGTTCCTCAGGGACTTGCAGGACAAGGCTCCCAGACAGCTCCTAGGGGCTCTGTCCTTAGGCACCAGCACACTTCTTAAACCTCCTCACTCCACCCATCTCAGACTCTGTGTTCACTGCTCCCGGGCTGCTAGGCTCCACCAGCTGGTGCCATCAGAATGGATGGAGAACTGGTCACTCAAGGCACTGTGCAGAGCAAGCACAGTCCCTCTTAACAAAGGAGGCTGTCCTTTGGGACCTGCCCTGGACCAAATGGAGAGCATGCCTGATGGTCACTCATTAGCTGGGGAAGAAAGTCCGCCAGTGCGGAGGAGGCGCGGGGGCCTGAAACCAGTGCAGGGGTGTAAGTAAGGGCCAATGCGCTGGACCCGTGGCCGGGCTGGCCTGACGGAAGGGTCTGGCCCCCAAAAGACTAAATGAGTGTCACTGTAGAAAGACTATCTCCATGATATACTCAAGTGGCTGAGGCCATTGTATTGGAATCAAACACCAGGACAACATATTTCCAGGAAATGCAAACAAGGGGCTGCAGAAAATGGTACAGAATTCCGTAGAGCAGAGTAGGAGAGGGACTTGTCCTTGCCCTGCATGGCTTCCTTCCAGCTGGGCCACTTTTCTTCCAGCAAGCAAGAAGACTTGGCCGGCCCTTCTGGGTGGTCTGAGGCAGGACTTGGCTGGGCATTTGCTCACAGGCAAGATGGGAGACAGGTAGCCCAGAGAATTGTGGCCCCAGGACCTGTCTGCTCCAATTCTCCATCAAGGTCTTTCTGGCCAAAGGACAGCCCTTGGATTCCCGTCACATTCCAGCTTCATGCTCATTGTCCACAGCTTCCTTTTCCAGAAGCCAATCTGCCATCTCCCAGGAAAAGCCCTGGCCACTTGGAGCACGGCAGCCAGGTGTCTCTAAAGGGGGCTTCTCAGCCACTTGACCCTGGAATCTGATGTCCTTCCTGGTTGGCATGAATTCCCCCTCACCACAGACCTCTACCTTTGAACTGTGCCAGGCCATTCCCATTTCTTCCAGGGAGGGGCGGTCGGCCCTTCAGATGGAGCTTTGGGAAGGCAGGTGGCCAGGATGCTGTTGCTCCCTCCACTGTTTTGAGCAATGGAAGCTGAGATCAACTGTCCATGGGATTGAGCCCCACACCAAGCTTTGAATATACTCGGTACTACAGTCCATCAGACTGAAGTCCTCCCAATCCCATGCTTTGTGTGTCTCTTTCTTTTCCTTTCATTTGCACACCTCAGTTCAGACCCAGCTTGATGCGGGATAGCTGGTCTAATCCCTCGCAGTGCCCTCAGGTGTGGGTAAGACGATTGAGTTCAGATGTATCAACCTAAGACAGGACACTGTTTTTAAGTAACTGTAGACCCAATGACGGGTAAGAAAAGTATAAAAACCAAGCTTTGAATATACTCGGTACTTCAGTCCATCAGACTGAAGTCCTCCCAATCCCATGCTTTGTGTTTCTTTCTTTTCCTTGGTTTTTATACTTTTCTTACACAAGGAAATGTTTACAGAATAAACATCAAAGAATTTGCTTTAAAAAACATTCTGAACCTTTTATCTATGCAGATGTTACTTAACTCGGCACACTTTCTAAACACTTGAATAATAACAGTACTATATTTCTAGGATAAACACAAGGACATGCAAGGTTCAAAAGAATCTTAAAGAGGTCTTAAAGAACTGAGTTATCTCACGCTGCTTTCAGCTGTAAGGTCATAAAGAACTGAGTTACTTTGCAATGCTTTTAGCTCCAAGGTAAACAGAGGCACAGGGGACTAATTAGTCACCACCAATGAACACCTTGACCAGCAGACCTCCGACAGGGCACCGCAGCAGTTTGGGATCTGATGGGAAGCCCTTCCCAAGCCAGAGACAACCCTCTGTGCCCCAATGAACATCACCAGTGCTTCATGCTGGGGCCACAGACATGATGGTGAGGGACGCACAGCCGTCCTCCAGCGGGAACTGGTCACCAGAAGCGCACACAAGGCATGAGGAGCGTCGTTGCTGTGCTATGGACAGTGCTCCTGGTTCCCCAGCCGTGGTCCAGGCAGTCCCCCCAAGGGACTCTGAGTCTCCATATCTCTGCCCTGGGCCTGAAACTTGTGGACTTGATCCAAGTGGACACAAGAACCCATGGTCCAACCCTTCCTAGTGTGGTGTCTCAGCAGTGCTGGTGGTCCAATGGACATGGTGTTTAAGGATGGATCCTGGGCGTCTAGAGCTCTGTCTATGTTCTGCAGTTTGTTGTTGGGAACAAAGTGAGCCAGCGGGGTCCAAGGGCAGTGAGCAGTGAGGGCAGCAGGTTTAGAGGTCAACACAGGGCTTGGATGGATGCAGAGCTGATCGGTATGGGTGCGGGGGTGACGGAGGCTGCTGGTGTATTCCTCTCTGGGCAGGTCCTAGGCTGCCTGGCCTATCATGTTTCTGTAGTTGGGCACGATGGTGGGTTTCAGTTCCCCCACGGAGGAGAAGATCCAGTTCACCTGTGGGTGACATGGGGGTAGTCGTGAGCAGGGCATCCCCAGCCACCCCGCCCCTTGCCTACCCCTCACAGGTGGGCAGCCTGGTTGATTGAGCCTCTGCTGCTGAGTGAGGAGCCCTGTTGGGGGGCAGTGGACTGGGGGCTGGCTTGGGGCAAGGTGGTGAGATGCCGACCTTGAAGAGCGTGACAGTGGCGCTGTAACATACGCTGAGCAGGAAGAGGGTGATGAAGATGGTGATGGTGGTCCACAGCCCATCCAGCTCCCCCTCCTGGGCCTCTGCACAACTCTCATCTGGGGGCATCTCTGGACAGGGGAAGAGTGGTCAGTGAGCATGTCCTGCCCCAACATGCACTCAAGGATTGGGGGTGGGCAGCAGGGAGGACTCATCTATTTGAAGGTGGTTCTATTGTCCCCTCTCGGTAGGGCAGGGCCTGCATGGCCCCAAGGTAAACTCTCCTTGGCTGTGCTTGGCTGGCTTTGGCTCTCTCCCCAGTCCTCAGTCCAGTCATTGTCCTACAGCTTGCACCTTAGCATGGCTAGAAGCCCCTGGGCCTCCATGGAGACCTGGCCAACTCTGGGAACCGTAGCCTCTTGCTTGGCTTCTGTCCTAGGGATGTTCAGGGAACCCTAAAGGGTCATCTGGGGACAAGGCCACTCTGATGGAGCCCCTTCCACTCCCTGACTTCAAACTCTGTCCTGTTGAGAAGGCCTAGAGGGCATGAGGGACTGCAGAAGGCAGAGGGAGTCCCAGTGGTGAGCATGGAACCCACAGTGCCAGGGACTGTGCAAGGCCTTGGCTTCTGTGTGTGAGAGGGCAGGAGGGTGAGTGCGTGGGTCACCAGCACTGGCATTCTCCATCAGAGCAGTGACCTTCTGGAGAGGTAAGGGGCCCAGGACAGCCCTTTCTTTTGGGTTGACCTGGAGGGCCTGTCTGGGAGGGGGTGTAGGTGCCTTCTCTTGGGCTGACTCCTCTGGGCTGGTGAGGGAGAAGCCGGGAAGGCAATGTGGGTTGGGGTTGGATGAGACTGGTCTGTGTGTTCGTGGGAGGGCATGTTCTCACAGGGACACGTGGTGAGGCATGTGGTGTGTGTGTGCGTCTGTCAGTGCACATGCTTGTGTGTATGTTCATGCACGCACACATGTGACCGTGTGCTCTTTATGTGTGTATGTGGGTTAGTGTAAGTACATCCATTTCTTTTTTTTTGTAATAAAGATAATTTTCCTTTATGTTTTTTTCACAACTATAGGGTTTATTGCAGAAATAATTAATAGGTTACAATTCAGATAAGAACTATTCAAATTAAAGACGTTCAGTCAGGATATGCTGTAAACCTTAAATTTCTTATTGAGGGCGTGTGTTCATGTGTTCCCTTATGTTTATCCATGTACACATGCTTGTGTGTCCACGTGTTTGTCTCAGTAAATGAACTTGTGTCCTGTCCTTGTGTATCTGCCTATGTGTGAGGGCTTGTTCATGTAGGTGTAAGGGTATGTGTGTTAGTGAGCTCTTTTGTGCCCATGTGTGTGTTTCCATGTGTGAGCTTCAGTGAGTTTATACGCACCTGTGTGTAAGTCTAAATGTGTTTGTTTGCTCATATGTGCATGTATAGCTGTGTAGGTGTGTGAGTTCCTTTGTGTCCATGTATATACTTGTGTGCATGCGTGTGTGTATGTACATGTGTGTGCATGAATGGGCGTGCCGGTGTGCCCATTTATGTGTGTGAACATGTGTTCCCGTGTGGGTTTTTGCATTTATACAGGTGTGTGTGAGTACATTCATGTCTGTCTCTCTGTGTATGCATGCATATATGCTAGTGTGAATCTGGACCCATATGTCTGCATGTGTCTGTGTGTGCACTGGGGGGCTTGTATATATTTTTATGAATGTGTGTGTATGTATATGTGTGTGCATGAATGTGAGTGCGTATATACCTGCCTCTAGGTAAGTCTAAATGTGTTTGTTTCTCATGTGTGCATATATAGCTGTGCATGTGTGTGAGTTCATTTGTGTCCATGTGTATACTTGTGTGTGTATTTACATGTGTGTGCATGACTGTGAGTGCCTGTGTGCCCATTTATGTGTGTGAACATGTGTTCCCATGTGGGCTTTTCCATGTGCTTCTGCATATATTCAGGTGTGTGTGTGAGATCGTGCATGTCTATCTCTCTGTGTATGCATGCATTTATGCTAGTGTGAATCTGGACCCGTATGTCTGGATGTTTGCTTGTGTGGGTGTTGCACTGGTGAGCATGTGATTGCTGTCATGTGTGTGGTGTGTGAGTGGTGGTGACCTGAGGGTGCCAGAGTGCCATCTAGCAGGAGGGGCTTCTTTTCCATGGCTCAGAGCTCAGGGGTCATGGAGGAACCTGCTCAGTGCCCTCTCTGCCTCAAACAGACAACCAGCTGTGTGCATGTGTGCAGTGATCTGGTTTCAGAGATGCCCTGGGACAGCAGGAGCTCCATGTGACACAGAGCCACCATGGTCCACTGCTAGTTGGTAGGGGATCCTGAGCTGGGGAAACACTGGCTTGCCTCAGTCCCTGCCTGAGCATGTAATCTGACAGAACCTGGCTCCCATGGACCTCAGAAAGAACCATGCCAGGCTCGCAGGACCCCAGCGCTGAGCTGGTTGCTTTATTTTCAAGGTGAATCGGCTGGTGGGGGTGTATTTACAGGGAGGTTCATGTGTACTTGAGACCTCAGGAAGCGAAGGGACCAGCAAACCCACACTCATTTACCCGGGGACCGAGCGACTGCCTTCTGGGTGTAGTGGTTGTGCAGGGCCTCATGCATCACCACACAGTGGAAAACTGATCCTTCATCCCAGATGTTAGTGGGCACCATCAGTTTACTGTACATGAAGAAGGTCCCGTCAGCCTCGGCCTGGGGAGGCGTGTTCACGTAGTTGGCCTGGGGCTCAGGCTGCTCATTGCTCTTCCATTCCACATTGATCTCCTCGGGGTAGAATCCCCTCACCATGCAGACGAGGCTGACCATGTTCTTGTCCTTCTCAAGGATGACTGGGGCCATGGTGTGCACTTGAGGTGCCTGAGACTGCCCTGTGGGGGGAAGGGGAGGTGTTAAAGGCATAATAGAGATGGGGGCAGCCCATGCCCTCTGCCCTAGGACTTGCTGTCTCACCCTTGGCCTTGGAGACAGTCCTTACAGCAGGGGCAGGAAGAGCCCCGTTGTTGACAATGCACTTGAACTCCTTGCCAGAGAGCCAGTCCTGGTGCAGGATGGGGAGCACGCTGGCCACGCGGGAGGTGCCATTGTTCTGCTCCTCCTGCGGCCCATCCTTGGCTGTGTGCACCTCTGTGCCATCCACGAACCAGCTGAACTGGACTTCGGGGTCATCCTGACCCACATCCAACACCAGACAGGTCACCTCCGGGTTTCGGGACATCATGAGAGTGTCCTTGGGCTTGGGTGGGAAGATGAAGACGGAAGGTCCTCCCAGATTTTCAGGAGCTGCTGAACAGAGCTGAGATGAGTGACAGGGTGGGGGGCTCTGGAGAGGGGGTGTACAGGGCTTGTCATTCCCCAGGGGCTCTCTTACAAAGGTTGTGCTCACATTACCTGGGCATCTGCACTCAGTGGTTGATCTCGAGGTGACATCTGGCACTGGGGAGAGAGCAGACAGAGTGGGGCAGGGTGACCTTTTTGCAGAGGAGACCAGTGCTGATGTGGGTGGGGGTCAAGGCCAGTTCTTCTCTGAAACTCTGAGATCCACCACCTTACTCAGCCCTGGGGCTGGTCTTCAGGTCTTCAGCCTATACCTGCCTTAGGTCTGGCATGGGGACACCAGGGAGGGCACACAGCTGTAGCTCTTTAGGTGGGGAAGACCGGCAGGGATCACCAGCCTGCCCTGCACCCCAGGGTATGTCCAGGGCCTCAGGAAGACCCTTAGCCTATCAGCTGTGGATTTGGTATGAGGTCCCTCATTGTGCCCCTGCCCAAGGCTCACCGATCTTCTTGTCCACTTTGGTCTTGCTGGGCATGTGGGTGATGCTGCAGGCATAATCCTGGCTGGGCCAGCTGCTGGAGGGCATGGTGACCATGCTGATGAGGGAGAAGTGGCCAGACGAGTGCCGCATGGGTGCGAAGGTGTGCACATCAGCCTGGGGGACAGAGGGCCAGGACACTGCCACCAGCTCCGGGAAGAAATCCTTGACCATGCAGCCCAAGGTCACCGTGGAGTCAGAAGCATCTCTGGATTTGGGTGTCAGGGGATAGACCGATGGTGCTTTGGGGCTGTCTGCAAGAGAGGGGTCCCACGTGACTGTGTGCTTCTTCCACCAAGTTGGTCAGCCTTCCCATGAGGCCCTACATCTGCGCTGATGGGCACCATGGGTACCCACCTGATGGTCACAATGGAAGATCATACCTGCGCAGCTGCCCAATCCCACCTTAGGGCCCCCACCCCACAAACCCAATGATGGGCCCACACTGGAGTATCTCTGGAGTTACCCGTTCCAGGATCACCTCTATTGGATCTGGTTCACTTCATATCTGGGGCCTCGGGCTCAGCTTGGCCCCCCTGGCCAGCTCTCTAGGAGTCACCGGGCCTGGCTCTTTCTGGGGGTTTCCCAGCCCCTAGGGTCCCTCCCACTCTGCTCACCTGCCAGCGTCAGACATGAGTGGCCCGTTTCTATTCTTGCCAGATGCCACATCAGGTCTGGTATACTCCCTGGACACCATCTGTGCTCTAGTCACCTTCCTTGTCATCCCCATGCCAATGACCACTGCTCCCCCAGCCAGGCCCTCTTTTGGGGTGTGCTAGCTCTGATTGTGGTTTCTGCCTTGATCCTGGTCCTGCCCTCTCTTCCCGGAGCATATTGGGCCCCTGCTCTTGATTACCTCAGGCTGGGTCTCCTTGAGTCCCCCCTCCTCTGTTCACCCAACTGCAGGGAAGTTTTCACAGGGCCAGTGTCAGGGCAGATCCTGCTGGCCGGCTCCCTCCCTGCCCTCCTGGGCATGGAAGCCTGTGCCCCTTCACTGACCTCCACAGACCCAGCTAGAGCACCAGCGCTATTGGTCTCCTGGTTCTCTGAATCTTGAGTTCCTTGCTTCCTTTGGCCTTGTTCTTGGGCCCAGTGAGGCCCACTGTGGCCTTCCTCTCCTCCCTGGCCCCTGTCCTTGTAGATCCTCAGGAGACCCAGTCTTCACTTGCTCTGCCTTGCTCCACCAGACCTAGAGTCAGGCCAGGAGCCCGTCCCCTCCTCAGCTCTCCTGGCTCCCAGGCCACCAGCTTAGGCCCAGAGTGACCCAGTGTGCAAAAACTGGGCTGCCTCTCCCCCCACCCTCCACAGCATCACCCAGGCCTTAGGCTTTCCCTGCCCAGGAACCTCCTCAGTGGTGCAGGTGCTCTGGGCATGAGCCTCAGCTGGAGAAGGGCTTCAACTACTCAGATCTGAGACCTTGGCCCTGCTGGTGAGCCTGTCTGCCCCTACCTTTCCTTGCTGAGTTCCTGCCCCATCAACTGCCTTGTGACCCCACCTTCTGGCAGCTTGCTCTTGACACAGAACCCAGCCCTCTGGAAGAGCCTCTGACTTCCCCCCTTAGCACAGGGGCCTCTGCCACCATTTCCCTTCTCTCTATCAGCTACCCCCTCCCACCAGGCCCATTGTTCCTGCCAGGGCCATATGCAGCCTCTGTTCCCTGCTGCCCTTCTGTCAGTGCAGACCAGGTGCCTCCTGACACGCTCAGCCCAGGGTGCCTACCTCCCTCTCAACTTCTTGGATCCTGGTCCTGCAGGACGCTGAGTATCCCACCCTCCTGTCCTCAGAGGTACCCTGCAGCTCCCTGAGCCCAGATACTATCTCTAGCCTCAGGTCCATGGCACTGCCACCAGCTCAGAGCTGCCAGTCCCCTTCTCACCTGCCACATGCCCTCACTTCCCAGCACTGAGCCTGGGCCTGGGCTTCCAGGATATTCTCCTTTCCTCTCCTCTGCTCAGTTGTCAAGGCCCCGTCTCCATGGTGGGAGCAGCAGGCCATAGCACCCTGCCCCACTGCCCACAACCAATGTCCACTCAGTGCCTGAATCATACTTCTAGCCCCCAAAGCTCAGCCCATGGCCTCTAACCCCCAGCCCCTCCTCCCAGTCCTTAATTCTCAGCCAAGTGCCCCTAGCTTGAACTCACAGACCCCCAGTTCTCACCTTTCAGTCTCTACTTCCACCTCCCAACATGCAGCTCACCCCTTTCTCTCCCCCAGTAGCCCATCACGAACCTCCCTTTCATTCTTTGTTCTGCATATAGCTGCCTCCAGATCTCAGACCATGTCCCCGGAGGCTTGCTCTACCACCCAGCTGCCAAGACCCAGCTTTGAGCACCCACATCCAGCCCCTGGTCCTCAGCTCTCTGATAGCTCCCAGAGAACAACTCACACTCCCACACCCCAGATCACAGCCCCTAGTTCACAGCTTCAGCACGAGCCTCTAGCCCTCACCCATAGCCCTCAGCTATGAAATACCAACTCCCTGAGCACAGGTTAAACTCCCAGGCCGAACTCCCAGCCCCTAGTTCACAACTTCAGCACCCAGCCACTTGACCGCCAGCTATGAGATACAACCTCCTAGAGCACAGTTTAAACTCCCAAGCCTGAGCTCCAAGCCTCTAGTTCAAAGCTCAGCTTCAGCACCCGGCCCCTAGCCCTCAGCTACTACTCCCATGCCCCAGCTCCCAGCTCCTCGCACCCACCTCCACCCAGCCCTTAGCCCTCAGCTACTACTCCCATGCCCCTGCTCCCAGCTCCTGGCACCCAACCTCCACCCAGCCCCTAGCCCTCAGCTACTACTCCCATGCCCCAGCTCCCAGCTCCTGGCACCCAACATCTACCCAGCCCCTAGCCCTCAGCTACTACTCCCATGCCCCAGCTCCCAGCTCCTGGCACCCAACCTCCACCCAGCCCCTAGCCCTCAGCTATTACTCTCATGCCCCAGCTCCCAGCTCCTGGCACCCAACCTCCACCCAGCCCCTAGCCCTCAGCTATTACTCCCATGTCCCAGCTCACAACTCTTTGCACCCAAACTCAGCACCCAACCCCTAGCCCTGAGCGATGAGATACCACCTCCCAGAACACAGTTTAAACTCCCATTCCTGAACTCCCAGCCCCTAACTCCCAGCTTCAGCACCCAGCTCTAGCCCTCAGCAATTTCTCCCATTCCCCAACTCCCAGCTTCAGCACCCAGCACCTAGCTCTCTCCCTCCCGGCCTGTAGGCCGATACCAGCTCAGAGCAGCCCTCTAGGACTGAGTGAAACCACCACAGTGGGTTTTTGAGATTGTTCATTTGTATGGAGTAGACAGTATCGTCCTTCTGCCTTGACAGGGGTGGTGGTTTTGAACTGCTGACCTTGCAGTTAGCAGCACACTGTGCCACCAGAACTACTAGTGCCACTAGCTACTTGTTCCCAACTCACAGCTCACACCAACCAGTTCCAGGTCCCCGCCACCAGGATCACACACCCGGCAACCAGCACCCAGACTTCGTGCCTACCTCTTAGCCCACAGCATTCTCCCACTTCCCTCTGATCCTAGTTCCCATCTCTTAGCACTCAGATCCCATGCCCACTGCCCACCACTAATTCCTGAAGCTCTCACACAGCTCTTTGCTCCCAGAACCCAACTGCTGCTCCCATCACCTGGCAGGCAGCACCCAGACACTAGTACCCACTTTCAGCATCCAGCACCCAACTCCTGCTACTAGCACGTACCTGCCAGCCCCCAGCATTCATTCTCCAGTGTCCAGTTCCCAATGCACATCTGCCATCACCCGGGATCGCCCACTCAGCCCCCAGAGCTCCAGCATCCAGCTCTCAGCACCTAGCTAGTGTTCTCCTTGAGTCTCAGCACCCATCCCACTGACCCCAGCTCTCAGCTCTTATCCCTCACCGCCCAGCTCTTACCACCTAGTGCCCACATCACAGCTGTCACTTCTCAGCCACCAGTGCCCAGCACCCCGCTCTCAGCTCCCAGCACTCGATCCCAGACCCAGACCCAACCCTCAGCATTCATCCACTGGTCCTGAGCACCCAGCTTTCTTCTTTCAGCACCCAGCTTTTAGCACCCAGTTTAATGCTCCCAGCACCCAGGTTTCAGTTTCAACATCTAGCTCCCAGCACCCGGCATCCTGTTTTAGCTCCAAGCATTCAGCTCTCAAAACCTAGCACGCAGCTCCCAGCACCCAGAAGCCAGCTTTGAGCTCCCAGTACCCATCATCCAATACCCAGCTTTGAGCTCCCTGTTCTCAGCATTCAGGTCCCAGCACCCATTACCCAGCTTTAGCTTCCAGCTCCCAGCCACCACACCCTCTTTCCCAGACTCAGCACCCAGCTTTTTACTCCCATCACCTATTCCTGAAGACCCAGCTTTATGTCCCAGCTTTCTGCTCCCAGCACCCAGCTCTGAGTTCCCCACTTTCAGCTTTCAGTATCCAGCTTTTAGCACCCAGAATTCAGATTTCAGAAAACTGCTCTCAACACCCAGGTTTCCATTGAGAGTACCCAGCTTTTACGCCTCACACTCACATCCCAATTCGCAGCTCCCAGCACCAAGCTTCCAAAATCCGCCCTGGCTCCCCACACTTAGCTCCCAGCTACCTGCTTTCAGCACCCAGCACCCAGTTGTCAGCTCCCAGACCCTACCTTCCAGCCCCCAGTCTCTATCTGAGTCTCTATCTGAGCTTCCAAAGAGACTTTCCAGATTGCTGCTTGTACCACCCCTCCCACTGCAGCACCTTGAGGCGCCCCTCCTTTCCCTGTTCCCTGCCACCTGAGATCCTCCAGAGCCCCTGCCAGGCCACTCCCTGCCACCTCAACTACCCCCAGCTCAGTGCCGGCCCCTGAGCTCCCCAGTACCAAGGCAAGCACTGACCTTCCAACATGGCTGGATCTCACAGCTTCATGTCTATTCCTCGTGACCCCGTCTTGTCCCCCATCCCTGTCTCTGGTCACTCGTACTAGCATTTGTCCACAGAAACACCTTCTCTGCCCCCACTGTCCTCATCCCTGGCTGCACCCATGGGTGGTCACCCTTGGGAATACTGCCTCCAACCCTGCCCTGAGATGGCTGCCGGCACCATGTGGCCAAGTGGGGCTCTCTGGACACTGGGGGACCCCTCTGTGCTGAACCCGCCCCACCAGGACTGCTACACTGAACACCTGCTCTCTCTGCCCCTCGATCCTGCGCAGGCCTGCCAGGCATTGTTTTCTTCCCTTCTTCCCTGGAGTCCTTGCACCCCCATCCCAGCACTGTCTGCAAGGATCCAGAGCCCATGCACCCCCAGCCCTGCCTACCCTGGGCCCCTGCTACGCTGGCATCGCTGCATCCCAGCCACAGCGATGAGGTCCCTGCAATGGGCAGGTCCCACTTCTGTGTGGTCACTCCTTCATTCTGCTAGGCCTGGTGGCTCCTCTGCTTGTCCATCCAGGACCTACCTGGTCCT
Organism: Tenrec ecaudatus; assembly: GCF_050624435.1. Lineage (NCBI taxonomy): Eukaryota > Metazoa > Chordata > Mammalia > Afrosoricida > Tenrecidae > Tenrec > Tenrec ecaudatus. The sequence goes on from NW_027457767.1 coordinate 31,432, forward strand.
GGCAGCTCCCCCTGAGGCCCCTCAACTCCCCCTCCCTTGGATGAGTCTCCACACACCCCCAGGTGTGATGCTCCCCATCCTCTGGACTCACTGAGTTAGTGTCCTGTGCTGCCCCCTCACCAGGGCAGGCTTGTGCCCCTCCCAGCCAAGGCCCCCATGGGGCGGACCACATCAAGGGCTGGAACCACTAAGAATGGGATTGAAACCTGCTGGTACTGCTGGCTTCCCCCAGGGCCCTTTTCATCTGGCTGGTTCCTGTCTTTGAGCCTGTGGGGGGGGGCGGGGGGAAACAGACCAGTCAGGGCATCTCATGTGGGCTGGTGGGGGAAGGGTAGTCTCTCTGGAACCAGGGAGCTGGGGTTGCAGGCAGAGCCCCAGTCACTGTGGGCTGCCTGAAGGGCCCTCTCCAACCCCTGGGGTGCCCATGCCCACCTGGCCCTCTTTCTGCCCTGGTTTTCATGCAAGGTGGGCTGCTGAGTGGGCCAGAATGGTCCTGGCACCTGGTCCTACACAGCCAAACCTCCCCCAGACCCAGTGAGCAACAGTGTACACAACAAAGCATTCTCCATGTCAACGACTTCTCCACGTATAACTCAGTGCCGTTGATTGTACTCTTCATGCTGTGCAACCGTTACTCATATCCCTGTCCAAATTGTTCCACCTCCTGAAGTGAGCCCCGTGCCCCTCAGCAAAGCAACACTCTTCCCCTTCTCCCAATGCTCCCCATGGGTCGGGCAGTCTTGATGTGTTGTCTCTATGTCCTCTGTAGGCAGTCTCCTGGGTGTCCCTCCTGCCTCTCTTTGGCACCATCCTCGGTCCACCCCTCTGCTGTCTAATGGTCCAAAGGGATGACGGCCTCAGGCTTCCATTGAAGATGCTGAAGACACGCACAGCATCCGAGTTGTCCATGGTCTGTTCACCCACAGTGAGCACTCTGTCACAGTCCCTCAGTGAGTACCCCATTCTTAGTTGAGCTCTGTGTGTGGGAGCCCCGTAAAGGTCCTTCCCACCAGGATGCTTCTGGAAAATGTGTGTGCAATGTGTGCATGTGGTGTGTTCTATGGTAGCCTCATCCTGTGTCCGTCCTGTCCCAGCTCCTTGGGTACTTGTCGGACTCCTTTCATGTTACGATGAACATATCCATGCAACCCTCACGTATAACATTTTCTCTCTTTCCCTCTCCCTTCTGTTTGTTTACATCCTTGTTTTTGGCTTTCCACAAGTGAAACCATGATCAAACCTCCCCATGACTTGCCCTATCTCCCATCTTTCCCTTCCATCCACCATTTGTAGAATAGTCTCTCTCCCTTTGTCCAAGTGAGTGCCTTTCTCATCTGAAATCTCTTAGTCTCACTTCTCTCCTTTTCCCTCGCCTTTCTCTTGTACCCATGAAAATCGGTTTCTTTTTGTATGGAAATTATTCCTTCACACACACACACCGTGCCCAGAATATTGGTCCATAGAATATTTTTCTTTCTGTGATTGGCTCCCTTTATCTGTCAGCATGTGCTCTCAATCCATCCATGGCCTGACATGTTTCACGGTTGCACCATGATTCTTTAACAGTGTGCTGTATTTCATTGTGTGCATATACCAGTCTCTACCGGTCCTCCCACTAATGGAAAATTAGGTTGTCTTCATCTTCTTGCTTCAGCCAATAGTGCTGCCAAGAACATGTTTCTGCTTTGCTGCTTGCTTCTGTAGGATACATAATAAGTAGCCCATTGCTGGTTCATGTGGTTCCTGTGTCATTCTGGTCCCCAATTGTTTGAGGAGTTGTCCTGCCACTTTCTACAACAGTTATTGTCTGACAGTCCCGCCAGCAGTGCTTGAGGTTTCTGATCTTTTCAGACTCCCTCCGCATTTTTCATTTTCTAGTGCTTTGAACCTTGCCATCAATTATGGCATGAGATGGTATCTTGCTGTTACCCTGGCTCTCATCTGTATGCATGTCCTTTTTCCATTTCTAAAAATTGCTGATTCATCTTTATCATGGTGAAGTTTTGACATTTTCTATAGATTTTAGAGATTGATGCCTTTCTCTGTATGTATGTCACTTTCAATTAAATTTTTCCAGTCCACGGTTTTCCCCTATAGTCTCTTGGTGAAGTTTTTTGATTCAGAAAAACATTTAAAAAGTAAAAGCAAAGAAACAATTTGCCACTGAGTAGCTTCTGACTCGTGGAGACCCTGAAAAACAGGGTAGAATGACCCCTGTGGGTTTCTGAAACTGTAACCCTTTTTTAGTATAGAAAGCTTCATCTGTCCCTGGCGGAGTAGCTCGTGCTTTTGAACTGCTGACTTTGCCATTAGCAGCCCAACCTTCACCCATTGTGCCACCAAGGGTCCTTCTGATTCAGCCAGTGTCTTATTTCAGGAGCTCCAAGTCACATGTTCTGCCTTCTGTTGTGCATGGTTTTCATTGTGGTTGGCAGTGTTTGTGCCCCATCTTCACTGCCAAGCTTATCCTTATTCATTCATTGATGTTTTTCATTATGGTAGGCTTGTCATTTAGGCCTCTAATCCATTGTGAGTTCATTTTTGTATATGGTGAGATATGTGGGCCCCGTGTAATTTTTCTTCTTGAGGAAATTCAATTTTACTAGTCCCATCTGATGAAAAGATGATAGACTCCTCATTGAATATATTTTAAGCCTTTTTTAAAAAGTAGTTTCTGCTAAGTGGACGGGTATATTTTTGGGTTTTCTATTCTATTTCAATGTCCAACGCTTCTCGTTTTGAATTAACGTCAGCCTGTTTTGACTAGCGTGGCTGTGCAGTAGGCTTTGAGTTTGGGAAGTGAGAGCCCTCCTACTTTTTCTTCTTCAGTAGTGATTTGCTTCCTGTGTGTCTTTTCCCTTTCCATATAGAGTTGGTGTGTTGGTCTGGGTACTTTAGAGAAACAAATCCACAGAAACGCATGTATAAGAGACAGTTTAATATAAAGGTTAAGCGCACATCAAGAAAACATCCCAACCCATTGCTGCCCAAGCCCACAAGTCCAACATTAACCCCTATGTCCGACACCAATCCACAAAGTCCTCCTCCATCTCACAAAATACAAGCAATGAAGCCGACTGCAAGAGGAAAGCCAAGTCAATGAACGTGTAATAATCTGAGCATTGGCAGGGTCTCCACATGGCTGCTCCAGCACCCAGGGAGGGCTGCATCGGGGCAGGTCTATGTGGGTTCTCCTCGGCGATGTCTTCCAGGAAGTAAGTCTTGCTAGCTGAAGCAGGGAACTAAGGCAACTGCACCCTGATCTAACCATCAGGAATCAAGAGCTCCAAGAAGTAGAAAGGTGAGGGTCACCGAGCTATTTATCCCTCCGCCCTTTTATTAACCCCACATGTGTTTATCGGCCAGGTTGGCACAGTAAGCTAACTACCTCAGTTGGTGATTCACTTTTCCATCTCTTCAAAAATGATGATTCCATGATTTTTCTTGATGCTTAGGGTGATATCAGCTTTTTAACAAAGTTTATCTTCCTATTCATGAACATGGTATCTTCTTCCATTCATGTAGGTCTGTGTTAGTCTGGGCTCACTAGAGAAACAAATTCATAGACACTCATATGTGTGTTAATAGAGCGTTTTATATCAAAGAGCAATTTCACATTAAGAAAACAGCCCAGCCCAGTCCAGATCAAGTCCATAAATCTGATTTTAGCCCAAATATCTGAGACAAGTCTGCAAACTCCTCTTCAAATGCAGGCAACACATGCAATGATGTCAAGTGCAGGAAAATCACAGACCAGTGGGTGCAAAATCTGTGGATCCAGTGGTGGTGGCAGCATCTTCGCACTGGCAGGGGTCTCCACCTTGTTCCTCCAGCTCCAGGGCACTGGCTCTAGCCGAACAGCTCAATGTGTATTGTCAGTAGGAACAGCAAGCAGAGAGTGTCTCCTACCTCCAGGGAGGTATACAGGAGTTCCCAGAATCATCAGGAGAAGACAATGCCCACAGGGAGGTCTCACAGGCTATGTTCTGATTGACAGGCTAGACTCGACCCCTTCGCAAATTGACAGGAGTTTTAATTACTGTAAATAAGGTCTCTGTTGGTTTCTTGTAGTACAATTGTATAGTTTTACACACACAAGTCTTTGTTTCTCTGGTTAGGTTTGTTCCTAAGCATTTCTCTAAAAGATCAAGTTGTATAGTTGTTGTGTTAGCCCTGGTTGACTAGAGAAACAAACCCAAGGACATTGTGTATGTGTAACAGAGAGCTGTATATCAAGCATAATTACATATCAAACAAATATCCAAGTCCAGTTGATGTCCATAATCTGACACTAGTCCATAGATTCAATACCAATCCATGAATTCATCTACAGACTCATGCAACTACATGCAATGCTGCAGAATGCAAGAAGATAAGAAGCCCGTGGGTGCAAAGTCTTGTGCAAAGTCCAGTAATGGTGGAAGCATCACAGGGATCTTGGAGCCTCTCAGCATGGCATGTGGTTCCTCAACTGGAAGGTGAAGAAAAGTAGAGAGCGAAGGTCTGGCCTGGGAGGGCCATTTATCTCATTGGCATTTCCAAATGAGATCATCCAGCTGAGACCTGATTGACAGGCTAAGCCCTACACTTTTATATTCTTAAATTGACATGAAGTTATGCAACTTCCACAATTGGGTAGCTTAGTTCTTGGGTGAATATTTTTGTTGAGTTTCTCTCTAGGTGTTTGATCCATTCTCTATGATGGTGTAATACTATTCATATGTTGTTTTAGTTGTTAGGTGCTTGGAATGGATTCTGAATCATAGCTACCCAACATACAGCAGAACACAAAACGGCCGGTTCTGTGTCATCCTCCAAATTTTTCTTAGGTTTGAGCCCAGTGTTGCAACCATTGTATCAGATAATCTTGTTGAGGGCCAGACTCTTTTTTAAAAAATTCAGAATATTCTTTATTGTTTTGAAGGATAAGAAATAAAATAAAAAGGAATTAGGAGTAACAATGAATAAATGTTTGTATGGGTAAAGGTAAGTATAGACTTGCCAAGGGCAACAGGTAAGTTTATCTTATTTTTTTAAATGCATTTTATTATTTATTTATTCATTATTTTATTGGGGACTCATAAAACTCTATCACAATTCATAAGTACATCAGTTGTGTAAAGCACCTTTGTACATTTGTTGCCCTCATCATTCTCAAAACATTTGCCTTCCCCTTGGACTTTTGGAATCAGTTCCTCATTTTTCATTTTCCCTCCCTCCCATTTCTCCTCCCTTATGAACCCTTGATAATTTATAAATTATTATTATTTTAACATATCTTACACTGCCTGATGTCTCCCTTTACCCACTTTACTGTTACCCATCCCCCAGGGAAAAAGTTATATGTAGATCCTTATAATTGGTTCTCCCTTTCTACCCTACCTTCCCTCCACCCTCTTGGTATCACCACTCTCACCACTGGTCCTGAGAGGTTCATCTGTCCTGGATTCCCCGTGTTTCCAGTTTTTATCTGCACCACTGTACATCCTTTGGTCTAACTACGTTTGTAAGGTAGAATTGGGATCATGATAGTGGGGGGGTGGGTTGAAGCATTTAAGAACTAGAGGAAAGTTGTGTGTTTCATCAATGCTACACTGCACCATGAGTAACTTGTCTCTTCCCCGCTACCCCTCTGCAAAAGGATGTCCAGTTGCCCACAGATGGGTATAGGGTCCCCACCCTGCACCCCACCTCATTCATGATGATATGATTTTTGGTTCTTTGGTGCTTGATACCTGGTCCCTTTGACCCCTTGTGATCACACAGGCTGGTCTGCTTCTTCTATGTGGGCTTTGTTGTTTCTGGGCTAGATGGCTGCTTGTTTACCTGCAAGCATTTAATACTCCAGACGCTATATCTCTTGATAGCTGGGCGCCATCAGCCTTTTTCACCACACTAATTTGTGTCTTAAGCGTTTGCGTGGGAAAGGGGAGCACACAATGATGATTTTTGTTCTTTGATGTCTGCTACCTTATTCTGTCAACACCTTGGGATCACACAAGCTGGTGTGCTTCTTCCATGTGGGCTTTGTGGCTTCTGGTCTAGATGGCTGGTTGCTTACCTTCAAGCCTTTAGGACCCCAGGCACTATATATATTTTGTTACATGGGCACCATCACCTTTCTTCACCATATTTGCTTATGCACACATTTGTTTTTAGCGATCGTGTAGGGAAGATGGGTATCATGGAATGTCTGTTTAGTTGAGCAAAGTGTTCTTATATTGAGGGAGTACGTGAGTGGAGGCCCAATATTCAAATTCTGCCTTACTACTAAACTTACAAATATATGCACATAGATCTATTTCCCCTTCATCATATATAAATATACTTACATATGAACATGCTTTGCCTCCTACTTCTTTCCTCTATTTCCTTTTGCTTTCCTCTTGTCCCACTATGATGCTCAGCCTTAATTTGGGTTTCAGTAATTCCTCTCAGTTACAATTCCCTTGATCTCTCCCTACCAGTCCTCCCACCCGCTCCTTCCCACTGGTTTTGAACTACTTATTGTTCCCTTGTACCTGGGCTGGTCAACACCACTTCCCTTCCCTCACCTCCCATTCTCCCATGCCCAACCACACCCCCCAACCCTTGGTCCCATTGTTTCTTCTCCACATTGTTTAGCCAGCCTATCTTATCTAGATAGACCTGTAGAGATAATATGCAAGTAAAATCTCCACAGAGCCAAACAAAGGGATACAGAAAAACAAAGCGACAATCTCAGCAGCAACAAAAGCCAATGATATACAAAATCTGAAAGAAGGAAAAAAGAAAAGACAGAAAAGCCTGTGTAAATAGTTCTAGGTCTGTTTGTAGATCTTTAGGGGTATTTTCCGGTTGAGTCTGATGGGATGCCATGCCCTGGCCCCAAAGTCTATTTTTTATACTCCCTTGGAGCGTCCCCTTGCTGTTCTATTGCACTCCTTCAAAGTTTTTCCTCTGTGTTTTGGGGTCAGCTCGGTCACACATCCCACACTATGTCTCCAGTGTGGTCCCATGTGGGGTTATGTGTCAGTGCAGGATGTTGCATCTTGTAGTGCGGCCAGCCATATGGTCCTCTCTGTGCATTGACTGCTCTAAGCGGGGTATTGTCCCCTGAGCTTAGTGGGCCAGGGTGTGCGCCATTCCCTTCCTCCCCATTCATTTGCTTCCGCTTCCATCTGGGTATAGTAGGTCGGTTTCTTTCCCTCACAAGAGGATCTATTGTCATTCTCTGTGGCACACTCTTCCATAGTGAGAGTCAGGCTGATTCTGGTTGGGGCTGGGCATATAATCTTGCCTTTTTATGGATTACTCCGCGTGTTACATTGCCCTTCTGGTTTGACTTGTCATGGCGGGATCTGTATGCACATTCCAATTCTGTGGGGACACAACCAATACTCTCCCCCTGGGTAGATTAGTGCCCTCTTCCCCCATGTCATCATCTCAGTTTCTCCCCACTCAGATTCTCCCTCCTCTTTCCCCCTTTTCCCTTTATGTTGGACTCACACGCACCTCCTTGGGTGTGATCTACCTTCCTCCCACTCTGACTACCTATGCTTCCACCTGTTTAATGCAAGATAAGTATTCTTCTATTCCTGCCGAGCTGAATGTACTTACCTCAGGGGACTCATGGTATACCTGTCCTTTTGAGATTGGCTTACATAATTGGCTTAACATAATTCCTTCCAACTCTTCCCATGAAATGACGTGTTTCATGTGATTGTCCATGCTTTTCAGCGCTGCATAGTACTCCATTGTGTGTATGTGCCAAATTTACTAATCCACTTGTCTATCAATGGAAACTTAGGCTGTTTCCAATTCTTTGAGGTTGTGGATTATGCCAAAATAAACATTGGAGCGCATATGACTGGTTGGGTCTTATTTATTCCCTCCTCTGGGTACATGCCCAGTAGAAGGATGACTGGGTCATAAGGTAGATCAATTTCCATTTTCTTTAAGTATCTCCAGATTGCTTTTCCACACTGGCTGTGGACAAACCTACACAACCACCAGCAGTGGAGGGTGGTTCCTATCTCACCACAACCAAACACTTGTTGCTCTTTGACTTACTGATTTGGGCTAGCCTCAGGGGTGTTAGGTGATATCTCATGGTTGTTTTAATTTTCATTTCTCTTAAGGCTAATGAACGGGAACACTTTCTCATATGCTTGTTGGCCATATGAGTCTCCTCCCTAGTGAGGAACGTTCCTTAGGGGGTTAACTGTTTTCATCGTTTTGCAGGCCATGAGGGTGTTAAAGATTTCAGTAATGAGTCCTTCATCTGATGTGTCATTATTAACAATCCTCTCCCAGTCTGTGGGTTGTCTTGTCACCCTCTTGGTGAAGTTTTGCAATGTGCACAGGTGCTTTATTCTTATTAAATCTCATTTGTCGATTTCCAGTTCATCTGTGTGTGTACCCTTCCCTATTGCAGTGAGCCTATGAGTTCCCTGGGCCAGTGCTCTGAGGTTAGTCCCGATTCCCTCCTGGATGGTCTTGATGGTTTGGGGTTTGACTTCTAGGTCTGTGATCCACCTTGAGTTTATTCTTGTGCATGGGGTGAGGTAAACGTTTTGTTTCATCTTTCTACATGTGGACATCCATTGTTTCCAGCACCACATGTTAAAAAGGGCATCCGCTTCCCAGTTGATGGTTTTGGGGCCCTTGTCGAAGATCAGTTGTCTATATCCTGATGATTTTATTCCTGGGCTCTCTATTCTTTACCACTGGTCTGAGTATCTGTCATTGTGCCAGTACCACACTGTTTTGACCACTGTAGCTGTGTAGTAGGCATTGCAGTAGGGTAAGAGGAGTCCTCCAACTGTGTCCTTCTTCTTGAGGAGTTCTCTACTAATTCTGGGCTTCTTCCCTCTCCATATGAAATTGGTGGTCAGTTTTTCCAATTCTTTGAAGAAGGTTGTTGGTATTGGAATCAGAATAGCATTGAACTTGTAAAGTACCTTGGGCAAGATTGTCATCTTTACTATGTTAAGCCTTCCAGTCCACGAGCTTGGGATGTCCTTCCATTTGTGGAGTTCGCTTATGGTTTCCTGTAGCAAGGTCTTACATTTCTCCTTGTATAGGTCTTTTGGGGTTTTTTGCTAAATATATTCCCAAGTATTTCACTTTGTTCTTAGTTGCTGTGAAGGGTACTTCCTTATTCATCTCCTCTTCCATGGTCCTGTCCGATGTGTACAGAAAACCGACTGACTTCTGTTTGTCGATCTTGTATCCTGCCACCCTTCCATATTCCTTTCTTAATGTAAGTACTCCTGTTGTGGAGCTTTTGGGGTTTTCAATGTACAGGATCATGTCATGTGCAAATAGCGATAGTTCACCTCTTCTTCTTCCATTTGGATCCCTTGTTGATGTCTTTCCTTCTGCTGTCTTATGTTGTCAGCCAAAACCTCCAGAAATATATTAAATAGAAGCAGGGACAAAGGGCATCCTAGTCTTGTACCCTTTATCAGTGGGATTGTTTTTGCCTTTTCTCCATGATCTATAATGTTGGTTTTTGGCCTTTCATAGATAGCTTGTATAAACTTGCGGAATTTAACTTCCATTCCTTTCTTTGTGAGTGTCTTAATTAGGAATGGGTGTTGGATGTTGTCAAATGCTTTTTCTGCATCTATGGATATTATCATATAGTTTTTATCCTTTTTCTTCTCTATGTAGTGTATAATATTGATGGATTTTCAGATGTTGAACCACCCCTGCATCCCTGGGATGAATCCTACCTGTTCGTGGTGGATGATATGCTTTATATACTTTTGTATTCTATTGGCCAATATTTTATTAACGATTTTTGGATCTATGTTCATTAGAGATATCAGTCTGTAATTCTCTATACTTGGGGGGTCTTTGCCCTTTTTGGGTATCAAAGTTATGCAGGCTTCGTAGAATGAGTTTGGGAGTTTTTCATCCTTTTCTATACTCTGAACTACTTTGTGGAGGATCGGTGTCAACAATTGCCTGAATGCTTGGTAGAATTCCACTGTGAAGTCATCTGGCCTGGGAGCTTTTTTTGTTGATAGCTTCTTGATTACCCTCTCTATTTCTTCTTTCGCCATGGGTTTGTTGAGTTTCTTGACCTCTGCCTGACATAGTCTAGGGAGGGACTATTTTTCCAACTATTTATCAATGTCTTCCATGTTTCTGAATTCATTAAAATTCAGACCTTTATCATACTTTGTGATTATCCTTTCAATCTCATTGGGGTCTGCTATAATTGCCCCTGTTTCATCCCTCATCCTGGCTATTGATGTTAAACCTTCCTATTCTAGGTCAGATTCTCCAGCATTCTATCTATTTTGATGATCCTTTCATAGAACCAGCTTTTGGCTACATATGTCTTTTGCATTGTTCTCTTGTCTTCCCACTGGTGTAACTTGGAGGGCCAAACTCTTTATTGCTGCCCACCTACACTCTAACAACGTGATTTAAAAATTCTTTCATCAAATCTAGAAATCGTTTTTTAATTTTTGGGAAAATGAACCTAGTTGCATGGATATATATTTCACATACCATCCAATTGAAGGGTTTAAATATATTATAAAGGGTGTGCCATTCTCACCACAATCAATTGTAGAACTTATTTTAATGCTTATACACATTATGATTACCTTCATATTACTCTACAATCACCCTACAATAATCATAAGGAACTATGAACCTCATTACTGTCTCTGTAAATTTACCTAACCTGGATTTTACACAAAGAATGTCATACACCTCTTGCCCTCCACCCCCATGTTGCAACAGTGACAACACAGAAAACACAGAAAAACCTCAGCCTAATGTTTCTTGTTGTTGTTAGGTGCCATCAAGTTGGTTCCAACTCTGCGTATCCCTATGCACAACAGAAGGGAATATTGCCTGGTCCCGGACCATCATTACACTAGTTCCTGTCCCTGAGCCCATGTTGTAGTCTTGGTGTCAATCCATCGCCCTGAGGGCCTTCCTTTATCAGAGCTCCTCCATTTCACAAAGCATGATGTCATGCTCCAGGGACTGGTCTCTCTGAGAGCATGTCCAAAGTAGGTAAGACTAAGTCTCGCCATCCTAGCCTTGAAGGAGCACCCTGGCCTTGCTTCTTACAGACAGACCAGTTTGGCCTTTTAGCAGTGCATGTTGCTCTCGATATTCTTCTCCAGCACCACCATTCAAATGCATTGATTCTTTTTCAGTTTTCTGTGTTCAGTGTCCAACTTTCACATGCATGGAAGGCAGTAGAGAATATCATGGCTTGGGTCAGGCACACCTTAGTCCTCCAGGTAAGATTCTTGCTTTACAATACTATAAAGCGCACTCAAGCAGCACTTTTACCCTCGTTCAACACGTTTTTCCAACTTTTGACTGCTGCTTCCATAAGCATTGATTGTGGATCCAAACATGACAAAACCTGGAAACATTAAACTTTTCTCCATTCATCACAATATTACATAGCAGTCCTCTTGTGAGGATTTTGGTCTTCTTTCATTGAGTCTTAATTCAGACCGAGACCTGAAATCCTTGATCTTCACCAGCAAGTGCATCTAGTCCTTCTCACGTTCAGCAAGCAAGGTTGTGTCATCTGCATACCACAGGTTGTTCATCAGCCTCCCTCCAATCTTGAAGCCACATTCTTCTTCATATAATCCAGTTTTTCTGATCATTTGCTCAATATGCAGATTGAACAAGTATGAAACACACCTTTCTTGATTTTAAAACATGCAGTTTCCCTTTTATGTCTGCACAACTGCCTCTTGATCCATGTACAAATTCATCAAGAGCAAAATGAGGTGTTCTGGAATTCCCATTCTTCTCAAATTATACATCCTGTTGTATTTTCCACACAGTCAAATTCCTATGGCTAATCAAAATACAAATCAATGTATTTCTGGTGTTCTTTACTTTGAGACTTGGTCCATCTGACATTAGCAATGATCTCCCTTGTTCATGTCCTCTTCTGTCAATGGACTGCTGAAACCATCGTCTGATGACCCCCAGCAAGATTTTACTGACATGCAATATCAAGGACATTGTGCTATAGTGTGTGCATTCTGTTGGGTCACCTGTCTTTTGAATGAGTACAAATACAGATCGATCTCTTCCACTCGGTTGGACAAGTGGCTGTCTTCCATATTCCCTGGCAAAGGTGAGTTAGTGATTCCGGTGCTTCATCAGCTTGTTGAAACATTTCACTTGGTATCCATCATATCCTGGAACCTTGTCTTTGCATTCTGCACAGCTTGGGCTTCTTCCTTCAACATCATTGGTTCCTGCTCCTACGTTACCTTCAGAAATAGTCGGATCTCGACTCGTTCTTCGTGGCACTATGACTCCGTGTATCCATCCCATCTTCTTTTGATGCTCCCCTGCGTCATTCAACATTTTGCACATAGAATCTTTCAAGATTGCCACAGGAGGCTTGGATTATTTTTGACTTTTCTTCTGATATGTTCAGCTTGTTTTTCTTTCTCTAATTCTAGTTCTTTGCATGTTTCATTATAATATTTGGCTTTGTCTCCTTGAAAAGCCATTTGAAATCTGAACGAATGCAGAAGATCATCAAAACAAAAACACATTAAAGTTATTTGAATGGTAAAGCATATGGTTACATGTAAAACTTTCACCTAAGTATGTCTGCATCAATTCCCATTCTAATGCACGGTGACTGAGGGCAAGACTATTCAGATGGCAACTCCAGGCTTGGAGTTTTCTTTCTCTAGTTCTTTCAGATTCTGGTATGCTCAGTGTGTTCTTTGCTTCTGGTTTTCTAAATCTTGGTCTGTGCCCATTTCATTCTAATATTTAGATTCATCTCCATGAGCTGCCATTTGAAACCCAGAAACCAGCAGTAAATTATTGAAACTCCAACAAATTCAAAATTAATCAAAATATAAAACAAATGTGAATATGTTAGCATTTCACCTAATGACTTCTTCATGAATTCCCTTTGTAATGCACTGTGTCTGAGGGCCAGGCTATTCCCATCCTTGGCCAATGGTTCCGGGGAATCATTAGAGGCTTAATCCTCATTGGTACCCTGCACATGACTTTTACTGTCATCCCTAGCCTTTTCCAAATCAGGGCTCAGTATTAAGGTCCATGTTAGTCTGGGTAGTCATGAGAAACAAATTCATATACATTCATATGGGTGTAAGAAAGAGGTTTATATACAAGACCATTTGAATGGTGTGAAAACCTCCCAGTCCAATCCAGATCAAATCCATAAGTCTGATATTAGCCCATATGTCTGATGTCATTCTATAAAGTCCTCTTCAGATTCACACAACACATGCAATGACACCAAATGTAGGAAGAACTCAGGCCAGTGGGTGGAAGATCTTGTGGATCTAGTGGTGTTAGAGGCACCTGGTCTCTGGAGGCATCTCCATGTGGCTCTTCTGGCTCCAGAACTTTAGTGCAGCTCCACGTGTCTTGTCAATGGAGTTGTCTCCAAGCGAGTAAGCCTGTATCTGCCTCCAACAAGCTATTCATCTCCTTAGTGCCTCCCAATTTGGTCATCAAGCTGTGATCTGATGGACAGGCTAACCTTCACTCTTAATCCTCAAGTTGACAACAGATTATATACCTACCACAAGCTCGAATACAACTCCTTCTGCACATCTGGGATTTTCTGGATTACACTCGTAACCACATGGACTGGGTTCTCCTTTCAGTGTACTTAACTGATACTTCACTTACCCAGCTGCTTGTTTTAAGACAAGCCTTTAAGACCCCAGACCCTCTTCCTACTGATAGCCCAGCCCTATCTGATTCCTTAAACCCATTTTGGGATAGAGTCCTAAAAATAGGGTTAAGCCTCCTAAAATCTATCATTTCGTGAGTTTAAGTATTGAGCAGGGACAATCTTTTTCTTTTTTATTCATTTTATTGGGGGCTCATACAATTCTTATCATTATTCATACATCCATCCATTGTGTCAAGCACAGTTGTACATTTGTTCCCATCATCATCCTCCAAACATTTGCTTTCTGCTTGATCCCTTAATATAAGCTCCTCTCTCCCCCCTCTTTTTCCACTCCCGTCTCCCTCATGAACCCTTGATCATTTATAAATTATTATTATGTCATATCTTACACTGCCCGATGTCTCCCTTCACCCACTTTTCTGTTGTGCATTCCCCAGGGAGGAGGTTATATGTAGATCCTTGTAATTGGTTTGTCCTTTCTACCCCACCTCCCCTCTACCCTCCAGGTATCACCACTCTCACCACTGGTCCTGAAGGGGTCATCTGTCTTGGATTACCTGTGTTTCCAGTTCCTGTCTGTACCAGTATACATACTCTGGTCTAGCCAGATCTGTAAGGTAGAATTGGGATCATGATCATGGTGGGAGGAAGCATTTAAGAAGTAGAGGAAAGTTGTAGCTTCATCGTTGCTTCCCTGCAACCTGACTGGCTCGTCTCTTCCCCGTGGCCCTTCAGTAAGGAGATGCCCAGTTACCTACAGATGGGCTTTGGGTCCCCACTCCACTGTCCCCTTCATTCACAATGATACTATATTTTGTTCTTTGATGCTGGATAACTGATCCCTTCAGCACCTTGTGATCACACAGGCTGGTGTGCTTCTTTCATGTGGCCTTTGTTGCTTCTGCGCTAGATAGCCACTTATTTACCTTCAAGCCTTTAAGACCCCAGGTGCTATATCTTTTGGTACCTGGGCACCACCAGTTTTCTTCACTATGTTTGCTTTTGCACACATTTGTCTTTAGCGATCGTGTTGGGAAGGTATGCATCATGAAATGCCAATTTAATAGAACAAAGTATTCTTGCATTGAGTAAGTACTTGAGTGGAGAAAGCAGGGAATATATATATCTAGAATACTCCATAGAGGCAAAAACGGCGAGACTTCCACTCACATGCTTTGGATATTTTGTCTGGTACCCTAGTCCCTAGAGAAGGACATCATACTTGATAAGGAGAGGGAAGCAAGGCCATCAAGAAGATTCACTGACATGGTGGCTACAACAATGGGCTCAAACATAACAGTTTTTTGAGGATCGGGCAGGACCCCGCAGTGTTTCCTTCTCTTGTTCATGGACTCACTATGGGTCAGAACTGATTCTATGGCACACGACAACAACAAAGCAGCATAAGAACAAATAGTTATTAGCTTATTGATGATGTTCAATTGGGAGCTTAGAATCCATTCATATATCTGATTTATCTATGTCCCAGGTCCATGGTAGAGGAACATTATCAGCTTGTTGAGAACTAATTTAAGCAACTACCATGCGGCAGTTGGTTATTTCAATCATATCATTAATCTAGTCAATGGTATAGTATTTGATAAAGGAAGAGGTACATAAACAGAAAAATTTTTTAGACTAGCATACATTGGATGTTGTGTTATACAAGAAAGCTGATGGTACCTGGCTATCAAAAGATATAGAGTCTGGTGTCTTAAATTCTTAAAGATAAACAAGTGACCATTTATCTGAGAAGCAACAAATCCCACATGGAAGAAGCACACCAGCTGTGTGATCATGAGGTGTCCATGGGATCAGGTATCAGGCATCAAAAACCCAGAACAAAAAAAAAATCACATCAATGTGAATGAAGGGTATGGAAGAGTGGAGGCCTAAAGTCCGTCTGTTGACAATTGGACATCCCCTTTTTAGAAGGCTCACAAGGAAGAGAAGAGCCAGTCAGGGTGCAGAATAGCACCAATGAAACATACAACTTTCCTCTAGTTTTTTAATGCTTTCTTCCCCTCACTATCAAGATACCAATTCTACCGTACATTTCTGGATAGACCAGAGCATGTGCACTGGAACAGATAAGAGCTCACAATACAGTGAATTCAGGACAAATAAACCCCTCAGGAAAAAAATAATGGGAGTAGCCTTACCAGGAGGGTAAGGGGATTGTAGGGGGAGAAAGGGAGAAACAATCAAAATTATCCATATATAACCCCCTCAAGGGATACGGCCAACAGAACAGTGGGTGAAGGGAGACAGCGGTCAATGTAAGACATGAAAAAAATTTTAAATTATCAAAGGTGTTTGAGGAAGGGAGGGAGTGACGGGTTAGGGGAAAATGGGCTGATACCAAAGGCTCAAGTAGAAATGAAATGCTTTGAAGATGATGATGGCAATATATGTACTAAGGTGCTTGACACAATGGATGGATGTATGGATTGTATTCAGACATGTATGAATCCCCAATAAAATGATTTTTAAATATAAAGAAAGAACTTAAGTGCCTGGACAATTTCAAGAAAGCAATGATGATTATGGTGATGATTAGGGATTATGTCAACTTGGTACTCCTGGGTTTAGGTGGGGTAGAGTTCAACCTACCTATTGAGTCTCAGCCCGAGGACACCACCATGGTGTCATCATCCCCTTTGTAGCAGAGATAGACCCAGCATATTCTAATTCTCCTTAGCACTCTGCTTTCTGTCAGAGCTGAAGCTTTTGTCTGCTTCCGTGATCTGTCATTGTGTCACCTGCCAATCCAAGGAGTCATCTGTTGACTACCAATGTTAGATTCATTCCATCACATTCACACCTCTGAGCCCACCATCCTGGGACTGTACTGCCTCTGCTTCTTCATCCTGCTTGTTTCTCATCACTTATCCAGGGGTCTGGAGAACATGACTTGACAAGACTGGACTTAGGTACTACTACAGCAGAAGAAGGTATTTTAAAAACCTATAAGCCACTCTCTCTATCCAACACATACAAGCTCCACTGGTTCTGCTTCCTTAGAGAACCCAACCTCACCCATTTGGGACCATGATTCATTCCAGAGAAACAAAAATCTTAATGATGAGTTTTCTCAATTGGATCTCAGGCTTATTGCATCCTGCTGGCACTGGTAAGTCCTTCCCTGTAAGGACAGAAAAGTTTGTCACTACTCAGAGAGTGGGCATTGTTGATCCATGGTGTGAAGTGGCAAAGCTAATACCCAAAATAGCACCCACCAATGGACGAAGTGTTGGTGAGAAGTGAGTTTCTGGTTGCTCATGTGTTTGACATCTTTCTAGGATTTTGACATCATTGGAGGTCTATGGAAGCTGGTTGCTGGATACTTCTTCCAAGGGTAAAACTATCAAAGAAAGATATGAAATGAGATCTTTGGAAGCTTGGTCCAAATGCCCCATAATGACCTCAACTCAAAGCTTCGCCTTGTGCTTGTGAAGAAATTCTTATCTCTTTCAGGAACAGACAGATGTCACTGAAAACCAAACCTGGAGTCCTATCAAAAGTTTGCTGCCTTACAATGCCAGCCCCTTCTCAGCTGAAAGAAGTGTGTGATGTTAAAGTTAGGGCCCTGTTTGGAAAGACACGGGGCCCTGAAACTTGGAATGAGGCGCATGGGTCAATCATCCAGAGGATGGTGACAGTGGATCCAGAGATTGCATTGAGCTTCTCTAGAAATAAGCACCTCTCCTCCCATCTGAAGAGATTAATCCTCTCCCAATGAAACCATTACCTAACCCTCGACAGAGTTTAGGAAATCAGCCCAACTTGCGTGCTTATCTTGCCTGGGACTGTATCTGAACCATTGCCCAGGCAGTTCCCAGGAAACACCCTCCCCATCCATGACCCCTTAGACCAATAATCAGACTTAAGTCATGAAGAGTCCTCAAAGATCAAGTCCAAATGGTGACACAGGAAGAAATGCACTGTAGACCTAAAGAACTGCTAGTGTGTTCTAATATTTACAGGGAGAAACCTGGGGAACATGTATGGGTAGTTGTTAATGGTGTGGGACCTAAAGGCAAGGAATATAAATATGGATCACTATAATTTTTGCAATATGGGCCCACTAAGTACAGATTCTTCATTCTGTGCTTCAGCCAGGGAGGTAAGGAGATGATCTCATAGTTTATTTGTTTGCTTTGCTGAAGCTTGTTTGGCCTACACTCAGCAGAGTTGAAGTAGCAGACCTCTCTTGATATGTCCTCGGGGAATGCCTCTGTTTTGGACAGGGTTCTCTAGAGAGACAAAAACCAGATTGCTAGTAATTATATATAAATATATTTACAAAGATAGATATGTAATACAAGAAATGAACCGTGAAATTGTATACAGGTAGATAATACAAGAAATTAACAGTTAAATTATAAAGCAGTGAGACACTAGCAGTCCTTTAAGGCTTGAGAGCCGCCAGTCACCAGTCCCTTTCTGTAGAGAGAGCTGGGCTATATATACCCAGGCAGCAAACAGCAAGGCAGGTCACCAACTGTCACCAACTGTGGGTCCCCAGTTCCAGAGACGAACCTTCCAATCATGTGGACTTAAAGGGACCTCAACTTACAGCGACACAGTCCACAGGCTAGGCATCCCACAGGTAGTGTACCCCTTTAACTTGAGGCACAGAACAAGCAAGGCGAGGCTTACCGAGCCATTTATCCCTCTGCCCTTCAATTAATCCTACTTGTGTTTATTGGCCAGGCTGGCACAATAAACTCTCGCAGTCTCCAAATGCTTAGGGAAATGGCACATCAAGGTGGATTTGTCAGGGTGCACCCATAGACCCACTAAGAGAGTGTCCCTGGGACAGGGCCTTTACCAAAACAGTAAGAACCACAATTGTGAAGGGAACTCCAGCATTTCTGAAGTGTCCTGAAATTGCTATTTTATGTCATTGTGGTAGTTACATACCAGTAGTAATCTGTTGTCAATTTGAAACTTAAGAGTGATGGTGTGGAGTTTAGCCTGTCAGTCAGGTTGCAGCTCGATGACCTCATTTGCAGGCAGGACAGATTTAAAAAACTCCCTGGAGAGCAGACACAGAAACTCCCTTGAGACATTCCTGTGGACAAGACACCTGGAGCTCCCATAGAGCCCTAAAGCTGAGGGGGCCATTTGGAGACCCCTGCCAGTGCTATGATTACACCACCACTGGATCCACAAGACTTTCCACCCAGTGGCCTGGGATCTTCCTGCATTTGGCGTCATTGCATGGCTCTGTGAGGTTAAAGAAGAATTTAGGGACTAATATCGACATATGGGGTAAAATTGGACTTATGGACTTGATCTGGTCTGGATTGGGATGTTTACTCAATACTGAATTAATCTTATATATAAAGGTCTCTCTTACACACAAACGCATGTCTATGAATTTCTTTCTCTAGTCCACCCAGACTAACACAGTCATCCTGTTTGATAGTGGGGATTGCTTGAAGTGAATTAAGACACTTGGTGCAATGAGGTTGATTGGACTCTGTGAGGGTAAGGGCCAGATGGCAGCACTCAATTGACACCTGAGAGGTGGCTGTGGTTTCCTTAATGGATGGGAGGGTCCAAGTCGTAATCAGAATAGCCAGATTTGTATGGACCTACGGCTTTGGCTACTTAGGCAGGGTATCTCTGGGACGGAAAAGATGGGAAGCTTAAACTAAATATTTACTTGACCTATAGAAGTAGAAAATTCCAGATCAGGTGAATGGCAAGCTAACTCAAATCTCCAGCATAGAGAGTGTCATGATCTCTCCATCAAGTCCCAGACTTGAGCCAGTTTACAGACCCAAGACTCCTTGAATGAAAGGCAGACAGGGTCACTTCGAGGAAGGACCCAACATCCCCTCCAAGAACACACTCTTTGTCTTTCTCCTCGTCTTCGCCAAAGGGATGTGCATCCTTTTATACTGCCCTCTGGGTTTTGAGGTATTACTGGTCATTAATCGCAGGAGACACAAACCATTTTGAAAGTCCACTGGTCACAGTGGGAGTGTAGCGAAGTCAATGGATTAATGAACTCTCAGCTCAGCACCCTCTCGAAGTGGGTCCAGTGGGTACCTTGCACCCATCTTGTAATAATTTCTCCAGTTCCAGAGTGCATGCTTTGGATAGACCTACTCAGCAACGGGCAGAAATCCCATACTGGATCACTGGGAGGTCGAATAAGGGCAATTATAGTAGGGAAAGTCAAGTGGAAGACATTAGAACCCCCTCTGCCTAGAAAAATCATAACATAAAGCAACATGGCATACCTGGAGAGATGCAGAGATTAAGGCCACCAGAAAGGCCTTTCAGGATGCAGTGGTGATGATTCCAATACTGTACCATTGAAATTGCCTACTTGGCCTGTCCATAACTCGTCGGTCAGTGTGTCTTCCTGTGGTGGCTCGTGTGCTGCTGTGAGGTTGGAAGCTATGCCAGTGATATTTCGAATGGCAGCGGGGACCCTAATTGAACACATTTCAGCAGAGCTTTCAGACAAAGAACATGCTACGAGGAAGGAATTGGCTGTCCATTTTGGAGTATATGGCCACTGAAATATTATGCAAAGCATAGATGCTTTGTCAGCTACTGATGGCCTAATGAATGGGAGCACAGCATGGTAGGAGACAGTGCCGCATTATGGGCCTCTCAGGCAAGAGTGACCCTGATAATGTGACTGAGGAGGAGCTGCTCTCTCCCAGCGACTGTCGGACGGGAAGTGAGCAAACCTTTGGGATCTTCATTTGCCATGGGACAGAACCTCAAAATGAGTAGAAACGGATGCACAAATGGACTCCTAACAGAACTCGGAATGTGTGAAGTATGAACCTGGAAATATTAGAAGTTGTGACAAATGATATGGAACACATAAAGATCGACATCCTAGGCATCCGAGAGCTGAAATGGACTGACTGGTATTGGCCATTTTGAATCAGTAGATCCCATGGCTTACTCTGCCAGTAATGACTAACAAGAGGAATGTGGTGGCATTAGTTGTCAAAAAGGACATTTCACGACCTTCCTTGATGTACACTGCTGTCTGTGATTGGATTTGATCTGTCTTTCAGGAAATTCAACTATTCTTCATAGTCATGCACCTACTAGTGTTGTTTAGTTCATTTATAAAATATAAGGTGCCAGCAAGGTTAGTCTGTTTGCATGTGAGTTGTATCGTGTTAGGTGCATGTGCTTTATTACTGTCTTTGGTACGTATGTATAGTTAAAGAGTTACATAGAGGCGCCAATTTGACAAGCAGTGCTCTGCGATGGTTAGAGATTATGTGAACTGGACAATGCTGAGTAAGGGTAAGGGATGGTGCTCAGATTCTCAATTGCGTAGCACACTGGTACAGTCCTGTGGTGCCATAAGCCCTATTGTATAAGAGAGAGAGAGAGAGAGAGAGAGAGAGAGAGAGAGAGAGAGAGAGAGAGAGAGAGAGAGACCAACCCGAGTCTGATTGCCTCTGGCTCTTCATCTTCTGTGCCAGAGATCAATTTATATCTGGTTACTTGATATCCTGTCAATCCCAGGAATTGGCATTGGGCATCTGATAGTGGATTCATTTGGCCAACTTTGGTCCTCTGTATCCACCAGCCTGTGACCCTTGCTATCTCTGCTTCCTCATCCTGTTTCCCATTCACCAGCCTCCACCAGTCAGGAGAAGCCTGAGTTGCATAAGATTGAATTTGCCTATTTATGCAACCTAGAAGCCATTTCTTTTTTTAAAAAATCATTTTATTGGGGACTCATACAGTTCTTATCACTATCCATATATACATCCATTGTGTCAAGTGCTTATGTGCATTTGTTGCCATCATCATTCTCAAAACATTTGCCTTCTACTTGAGCCATTAATATCGACTGCTCATTTCCCCCCTCCCTTCCTACTCCCCCCACCTCATAAACCTTTCATAATTCATAAATTATTATTTTGTGATATCTTACACTGTCCAATGTCTCCCCCTGCCCTCTTCTCTGTGGTCCATGCCCCAGAGGGGAGGCTATACGTAGATTCTTGTAATCAGTTCCCCCTTTCTATCCCACATTCCCTCTAACCTCCAGGCATCGCCACTCTTACCACTGGTCCTGAAGGAGTCATCTGTTCTGAACTCCCTGTGTTTCCAGTTGCTATCTGTACCAATGTACAGACTCTGGTCTAGCCAGATTTGTAAGGTAAAATTGGGATCATGATAGTAGGGGGAAGAAGCATTTAAGAACTAGAGGAAAGTTGTATGTGTCATCATTGCTACCCTGCACCCTGACTGGCTCATCTCCTCCCCACAACCCTTCAGTAAGGGGGTGTCTGGTTGGCTACCGATGGGTTTTGTGTCTCCACTCTTCACTCCCCCACATTTACAATCGTATAATTTTTTGTTCCTTGATGCTTGATACCTGATCCCTTCGATAGCTCATGGTCACACAGGCTGGTGTGTTCTTCCATGTTAATATAAATCTCTTTCTATATACAGCATGTACAGAGTCATGAGTTTTGTTTTGTGAGAATGAACTGTAAGACATTGGACAAGAGGACCAAATGTAACAATGCCTCCAAAGACAAGAAATCTATGAAAATAGCAAGTATACCATCATCTGAAGTTGCCGATTATGGGCAACCTCCAAAGCCAGCAACTAAATCCAAAGTGTCTGATAACCAAATGCATGAATTTGGAGAGCAGCTCGCTCTTGCTTCTCACCTCACAGTGTTATGGCTTTAAGTTAAATGTAATAGTTTGGTTTCCCTAATCTCCAACTGGTGTGCCTAAAGTCCAGCCCTTTCAGTGGTATTCCACGCAATACTTCTGATGTGGTCTGTGAAGAATGCTGCACAACTTGGAAAGGTGAAATCTAAAATCCAGGTACCCCGCAGTACACAGCCAGGGGCACAGAGGTCTGAAATAACTTAGTGAAAGAAAAAAAAGATTGATTAGCAACATGATAAAAACTTAGTCATTGTTGACTGGTGCCTTATAAAATGAGACAAATCTACAGAGACACTCATTGTAGGAAGTTAGACACCACGGAACTCTGTGGGTTACCAACAATCAGGGGCCTCCTTAGAACTGATGGCTGATTTGGATCTTTTGCCTCGACCACTGTGAGACAAGGACTGCTGTTCTTAGTCTCCCATTCACCGTATTTCTCCTAAGAGCACCAGGGAAGTAAGATAGGTGGCAGCTAATTAAGACATCTGCATTAGTTGGTTTCAAGTTGTTAGCTCCCTACCTGGATAACCCAGGATTTCAAGCCTGTCCTCTGCTGACCAGGCCTCCCGGCTTCTCTTGCTCAGAGGATCTCAGCCCAACCTGGGCCGCTCATCCCTTCCCTTTGTCCATTGACCTGCATCGTCCTAGGACCAATGTTCAGATTCATGACGTTCGCCCTTGATTGGCAGCACTGATTCTGACTTCTTTGTTGAGTTTGGTAAACCAGTTGTTAAAATGGCCCTTGTAATCAGGGTTCTCTGCCCACCTGACCAATGTAGAAATCATGGATTTATGTTCCTCACTCCATTTTAGCATTCATCTGCACAACACGACATTCTAAGGGCCCATAGTTAGTATTCATCATGTTCATAAGGCTAATGAAAACTAGATGGAACTATGCTTGTCATATTTCTTTGCTCATTTCACAAACTTGTCATACTTTGGATGAAGGACTACATTTTTATTCCTTTGTGTTTCTTACTTTGGCAAACAAAGATATAATGTAATGAGAAAAAGTTTAACAGCCAGAAGCTTACAGGCAGGTATTGGTTTCATCTTTGCGTTATGTCCCAAACTCCCATGAGATGTTATGAATGAATTATGCAATTCCTGAGCATGCTCAAAGAGCTAAAAGTCTTGTCAGAACAATCGCTGTCAGTTCCGCAGAACCTGAAAGGGGATTTTCATGGATGGACATAATATGCTCCGAGAAGGGAAGTTGCCTAATTACTTCTAATATGTCAAATGCAGTGACTGCGGTCTAGGGTCCACTTTTAAATGAATATGATCCTATTCCTAAAATGAACACATAGGCAAGGATAAATCACACAGGTTAGCATGCGATGATAAAAGTGAAGAAAGTCATTTAAGAATCAATATGGAAATATCTAAGATAACCTTTTATTGGTTTTGATGTCAGATATTCTTTAATCATTTACATTAGTATTTTAAAACTTTCTTATAGCACAATCTAGTGGGTTTGTTATTAACAGATTTTTAAATTATTTATTTATTTAATTTTTAAAATGTTTTATTAGAGGCTCATACAACTCTTATCACAATCCATATGGCACTTCATTCACATCTCTACAATTTAATCATTTCTTATAGCACTGTCTGGTTTCTTGGCCTCTTTTATTGTGCTTATTTAAGTCTCAACTCTGAAATAATAAACTGCCTTTCTTGATATCATTTTTTAGATACTTAAAACGACCACGAGGCAACAAACAGGTTATTATGTTATCTGACTCTCACCCTTGCCTTTGACCCCCGGGATGTTGGTTTGGGATGTGACTCCAAGAAACTTTTCATCTCGTTCTTTCCTGGTTCTTTGCTGGTCATTCCGCCGATTTCTAATCCCCAACACCCCCTTCCAGTACTGCATGTGACTTGTCCCTCAGGGACTTGCAGGACACGGCTCCCAGACAGCTCCTAGGGGCTCTGTCCTTAGGCACCAGCACACTTCTTAAACCTCCTCACTCCACCCATCTCAGACTCTGTGTTCACTGCTCCCGGGCTGCTGGGCTCCACCAGCTGGTGCCATCAGAATGGATGGAGAACTGGTCACTCAAGGCACTGTGCAGAGCAAGCACAGTCCCTCTTAACAAAGGAGGCTGTCCTTTGGGACCTGCCCTGGACCAAATGGAGAGCATGCCTGATGGTCACTCATTAGCTGGGGAAGAAAGTCCGCCAGTGCGGAGGAGGCGCGGGGGCCTGAAACCAGTGCAGAGGTGTAAGTAAGGGCCAATGCGCTGGACCCGTGGCCGGGCTGGCCTGACGGAAGGGTCTGGCCCCCAAAAGACTAAATGAGTGTCACTGTAGAAAGACTATCTCCATGATATACTCAAGTGGCTGAGGCCATTGTATTGGAATCAAACACCAGGACAACATATTTCCAGGAAATGCAAACAAGGGGCTGCAGAAAATGGTACAGAATTCCGTAGAGCAGAGTAGGAGAGGGACTTGTCCTTGCCCTGCATGGCTTCCTTCCAGCTGGGCCACTTTTCTTCCAGCAAGCAAGAAGACTTGGCCGGCCCTTCTGGGTGGTCTGAGGCAGGACTTGGCTGGGCATTTGCTCACAGGCAAGATGGGAGACAGGTAGCCCAGAGAATTGTGGCCCCAGGACCTGTCTGCTCCAATTCTCCATCAGGGTCTTGCCGGCCAAAGGACAGCCCTTGGATTCCAGTCACATTCCAGCCTCATGCTTATTGTCCACAGCTTCCTTTTCCAGAAGCCAATCTGCCATCTCCCAGGAAAAGCCCTGGCCACTTGGAGCACGGCAGCCAGGTGTCTCTAAAGGGGGCTTCTCAGCCACTTGACCCTGGAATCTGATGTCTTCCTGGTTGGCATGGATTCTCCCTCACTACAGACCTCTGCCTTTGAACTGTGCCAGGCCATTCCCATTTCTTCCAGGGAGGGGCGGTCGGCCCTTCAGATGGAGCTTTGGGAAGGCAGGTGGCCAGGATGCTGTTGTTCCCTCCACTGTTCTGACCAACAGAAGCTGAGGTCACCTGTCCATGGGATTGAGCCCCACACCAAGCTTTGAATATACTCGGTACTACAGTCCATCAGACTGAAGTCCTCCCAATCCCATGCTTTGTGTGTCTCTTTCTTTTCCTTTCATTTGCACACCTCAGTTCAGACCCAGCTTGATGCGGGATAGCTGGTCTAATCCCCCGCAGTGCCCTCATGTGTGGGTAAGACGATTGAGTTCAGATGTATCAACCTAAGACAGGACACTGTTTTTAAGTAACTGTAGACCCAATGACGGGTAAGAAAAGTATAAAAACCAAGCTTTGAATATACTCGGTACTTCAGTCCATCAGACTGAAGTCCTCCCAATCCCATGCTTTGTGTTTCTTTCTTTTCCTTGGTTTTTATACTTTTCTTACACAAGGAAATGTTTACAGAATAAACATCAAAGAATTTGCTTTAAAAAACATTCTGAACCTTTTATCTATGCAGATGTTACTTAACTCGGCACACTTTCTAAACACTTGAATAATAACAGTACTATATTTCTAGGATAAACACAAGGACATGCAAGGTTCAAAAGAATCTTAAAGAGGTCTTAAAGAACTGAGTTATCTCACGCTGCTTTCAGCTGTAAGGTCATAAAGAACTGAGTTACTTTGCAATGCTTTTAGCTCCAAGGTAAACAGAGGCACAGGGGACTAATTAGTCACCACCAATGAACACCTTGACCAGCAGACCTCCGACAGGGCACCGCAGCAGTTTGGGATCTGATGGGAAGCCCTTCCCAAGCCAGAGACAACCCTCTGTGCCCCAATGAACATCACCAGTGCTTCATGCTGGGGCCACAGACATGATGGTGAGGGACGCACAGCCGTCCTCCAGCGGGAACTGGTCACCAGAAGCGCACACAAGGCATGAGGAGCGTCGTTGCTGTGCTATGGACAGTGCTCCTGGTTCCCCAGCCGTGGTCCAGGCAGTCCCCCCAAGGGACTCTGAGTCTCCATATCTCTGCCCTGGGCCTGAAACTTGTGGACTTGATCCAAGTGGACACAAGAACCCATGGTCCAACCCTTCCTAGTGTGGTGTCTCAGCAGTGCTGGTGGTCCAATGGACATGGTGTTTAAGGATGGATCCTGGGCGTCTAGAGCTCTGTCTATGTTCTGCAGTTTGTTGTTGGGAACAAAGTGAGCCAGCGGGGTCCAAGGGCAGTGAGCAGTGAGGGCAGCAGGTTTAGAGGTCAACACAGGGCTTGGATGGATGCAGAGCTGATCGGTATGGGTGCGGGGGTGACGGAGGCTGCTGGTGTATTCCTCTCTGGGCAGGTCCTAGGCTGCCTGGCCTATCATGTTTCTGTAGTTGGGCACGATGGTGGGTTTCAGTTCCCCCACGGAGGAGAAGATCCAGTTCACCTGTGGGTGACATGGGGGTAGTCGTGAGCAGGGCATCCCCAGCCACCCCGCCCCTTGCCTACCCCTCACAGGTGGGCAGCCTGGTTGATTGAGCCTCTGCTGCTGGGTGAGGAGCCCTGTTGGGGGGCAGTGGACTGGGGGCTGGCTTGGGGCAAGGTGGTGAGATGCTGACCTTGAAGAGCGTGACAGTGGCGCTGTAACATACGCTGAGCAGGAAGAGGGTGATGAAGATGGTGATGGTGGTCCACAGCCCATCCAGCTCCCCCTCCTGGACCTCTGCGCAACTCTCATCTGGGGGCATCTCTGGACAGGGGAAGAGTGGTCAGTGAGCATGTCCTGCCCCAACATGCACTCAAGGATTGGGGGTGGGCAGCAGGGAGGACTCATCTATTTGAAGGTAGATCTATTGTCCCCTCCTCGGTAGGGCAGGGCCTGCATGGCCCCAGGGTAAACTCTCCTTGGCTGTGCTTGGCTGGCTTTGGCTCTCTCCCCAGTCTTCAGTCCAGTCATTGTCCTACAGCTTGCACCTTAGCATGGCTAGAAGCCCCTGGGCCTCCATGGAGACCTGGCCAACTCTGGGAACCGTAGCCTCTCGCTTGGCTTCTGGCCTAGGGATGGTCAGGGAACCCTAAAGGGTCATCTGGGGACAAGGCCACTCTGATGGAGCCCCTTCCACTCCCTGACTTCAAACTCTGTCCTGTTGAGAAGGCCCAGAGGCCATGAGGGACAGCAGAAGGCACAGGGAGTCCCAGTGGTGAGCAGAGAACCCACAGTGACAGGGACGGTGCAAGGCTTTGACTGTGTGTGAGAGGGCAGGAGGGTGAGTGCGTGGGTCACCATCCCTGGGCTTCGCCATCAGAGCAGTGAACTTGTGGAGAGGTAAGGGGCCCTGGACAGCCCCTTCTTTTGGGTTGTCCTGGAGGCCCTGTCTGGGAGGGGGTGTAGGTGCCTTCCCTTGGGCTGACTCCTCTAGGCTGGTGAGGGAGAAGTTGTGCAGGCAATGTGGGTTGGGGTGGTATGAGACTGGTCTGTGTGTTTGCAGGAGGGCATGTGCTCACAGGGACACCTGGCGAGGCATGTGTTGTGTGCGTCTGTCAGTGCACATGCTTGTGTGTATGTTCATGCATGCACACATGTGACCATGTGCTCTTTGAGTGTGTGGGTATGTGTAAGTACGTCTGTTTCTTATTGAGGGTGTGTGTTCATGTGTTCCCTTGTGTTTATCCATGTACACGTGCTTGTGTGTCTATGTGTATGTCTAAGTAAATGAACGTGTGTCCAGTTCTTGTGCATCTGCCTATGTGTGTGGGTTTGTTCATGTATGTGTAAGGGTATGTGTGTTAGTGAGCTCTTGTGTGCCCATGTGTGCGTTTCCATGTATGAGCTTCAGTGAGTTTATACGCATCTGTGTGTAAGTCTAAATATGTTTGCTTGCTCGTGTGTGCATGTATAGCTGTGTATGTGTGTGAGTTCTTTTGTGTCCATGTATCTATTTGTGTGCATGCGTGTGTGTACATGTGTGTGCATGACTGTGAGTACCTGTGTGCCCATTTATGCGTGTGAACATGTGTTCCCGTGTGGGTTTTTGCATTTATACAGGTGTGTGTGAGTGCATTCATGTCTGTCTCTCTGTGTATGCATGCATTTATGCTAGTGTTAATCTGGACCCATATGTCTGCATGTGTGGGTGTGTGCACTGGGGGGCTTGTATATATTTGTATGAATGTGTGTGTATGTATATGTGTGTGCATGAATGTGAGTGCGTATATACCTGCCTCTGGGTAAGTCTAAATGTGTTTGCTCATGTGTGCATATATTGCTGTGCATGTGTGTAAGTTCATTGGTATCCATGTGTATACTTGTGTGCATACATGTGTGTATGTACATGTGTGTGCATGACTGTGAGTGCCTGTGTGCCTATTTATGTGTGTGAACATGTGTTCCCGTGTGGGCTTTTGCATGTGCTTCTGCATATATTCAGGTGTGTGTGTGAGATCGTGCATGTCTATCTCTGCGTATGCATGCATTTATGCTAGTGTGAATCTGGACCCGTATGTCTGGATGTTTGCTTGTGTGGGTGTTGCACTGGTGAGCATGTGATTGCTGTCATGTGTGTGGTGTGTGAGTGGTGGTGACCTGAGGGTGCCAGAGTGCCATCTAGCAGGAGGGGCTTCTTTTCCATGGCTCAGAGCTCAGGGGTCATGGAGGAACCTGCTCAGTGCCCTCCCTGGCTCAGACAACCAGCTGTGTGCATGTGTGCAGAGTTATCTGGTTTCAGAGATGCCCTGGGACAGCAGGAGCTCCATGTGACATGGAGCCACCATGGGCCGTTGCTGTTTGGTAGGGGATCCCAAGCGGGGGAACCACTGGCTTGCCTCAGTCCCTGCCTGAGCACGTAGTCTGGCAGAACCGGGCTCCCATGGACCTCAGAAAGAACCATGCCAGTCTCGCAGGACCCCAGCGCTGAGCTAGTTGCTTTATTTTCAAGGTGAATCTGCTGGAGGGGGTGTATTTACAGGGAGGTTCCACATGCGTACTTGAGACCTCAGGAAGCGGAGGCGCCAGCAAACCCACACTCATTTACCCGGGGACCGAGCAATCGCCTTCTGGGTGTAGTGGTTGTGCAGGGCCTCATGCATCACCACGCAATGGTAACTTGATCCTCTATCCCAGATGTTAGTGGGCACCATCAGTTTACTGTACAAGAAGAAGGTCCCGTCAGCCTCGACCTGGGGAGGCGTGTTCACGTAGTTGGCCTGGGGCACAGGCTGCTCATTGCTCTTCCACTCCACATTGATCTCCTCGGGGTAGAATCCATGTACCATGCAGACGAGGCTGATCATTTCCTTGTCCTTCTCAAGGATGACTGGGGCCATGGTGTGCACTTGAGGGGCCCGAGGCTGTCCTGTGGTGGGAGGGGAAGGTGTTAAAGCCATCATAGAGATTGGAAAAGCCCATACCCTCTGCCCTAAGACTTCCTGTCTCACCCTTGGCCTTGGAGACAGTCCTTACAGCAGGGGCAGGAAGAGCCCCGTTGTTGACAATGCACTTGAACTCCTTGCCAGAGAGCCAGTCCTGGTGCAGGATGGGGAGCACGCTGGCCACGCGGGAGGTGCCATTGTACTGCTCCTCCTGCGGCCCATCCTTGGCTGTGTGCACCTCTGTGCCATCCACGAACCAGCTGAACTGGACTTCGGGGTCATCCTGGCCCACGTCCAACACCAGACAGGTCACCTCCGGGTTTCGGGACATCATGAGGGTGTCCTTGGGCTTGGGTGGGAAGATGAAGACGGAAGGTCCTCCCAGATTTTCAGGAGCTGCTGAACAGAGCTGAGATGAGTGACAGGGTGGGAGGCTGAGGGGGCTGGGTGTTGTACAGGGCTCTCTCACAAAGGTCGTGCTCACATTACCTGGGCATCTACACTCAGTGGTTGCTCTTGAGCTGACATCTGGCACTGGGGAGAGAGAAGACAGAGTGGAGCAAGGTGACCTTGGTGCAGAGGAGATCAGTGCTGAGGTGGGTGGGGGTCAAGGCCAGTTCTTCTCTGAAACTCTGAGACCCACCACCTTACTCAGCCCAGGGGCTAGTCTTTAGGCCTTAAGCCTATGCCTGCCTTAGGACTGGCATGGGAACACCAGGGAGGGCACACAGCTGTAGCTCTTTAGGTGGGGAAGACTGGCAGGGATCACCAGCCTGCTCTGCATCCCAGGGTATGTCCAGGACTTCAGGAGGACCCTGAGCCTGTCAGCTGTGGATTTGGGATGTGGTTCCTCACTTGTGCCCCTGCCCAAGGCTCACCAAACTTCTTGTCCACTTTGGTCTTGCTGGGCGTGTGGGTGATGCTGCAGGCATAATCCTGGCTGGGCCAGCTGCTGGAGGGCATGGTGACCATGCTGATGAGGGAGAAGTGGCCAGATGAGTGCCGCATGGGTGCGAAGGTGTGTACATCAGCCTGGGGGACAGAGGGCCAGGATACTGCCACCAGCTCCGGGAAGAAATCCTTGACCATGCAGCCCAAGGTCACCGTGGAGTCAGATGCATCTCTGGATTTGGGCATCAGGGGATAGACCGATGGTGCTTTGGGGCTGTCTGTAAGAGAGGGATCCCTCGTGACTCTGTGCTTCCACCAAGTTGGTCAGCCTTCCCATGAGGCCCCACTTCTGCGCTGATGGGCACCAATGGAGCCCACCTGATGGTCACAGTGGAACATCGCACCTGCCCAGCTGCCCAATCCCACCTTAGAGCCCTCACCCCACAGGGCCCATGATGGAACCACAGTGGAGTAGCTCTGGGGTTACCCCTTCCATGATTACCTCTGGTGGCTCTGGTTCACTTCATATCCGGGGCCTCGGGCTCAGCTTGGTCCCCCAGGCCAACTCTCCGGGAGTCAACTGGACCTGTTCTGCCTGGGGGTTTCCCAGCCTCTAGGGCCCCTCCCACTCTGCTCACCTGCCAGCGTCAGACATGAGTGGCCCGTTTCTATTCTTGCCAGATGCCACACCGGGTCTGGTATACTCCCTGGACACACATCCCTGCTCAAGTCACCTTCTTTGTCATCTCCGTGCCAATGACCACTGCTCCCCCAGCCAGGCCCTCTTTTGGAGTGTGCTAGCTCTGGTCGTGGTTTCTGCCTTGACCCCAGTCCCACCCTCTCTGTCCGGAGCATCTTGGGGCCCTGCTCTTGATTTCCTCAGGCTGGGTCTCCATGAACCCCCGATCCCCTTTTCACCCAATTGCAGGGAAGCTTTTGCAGGGCCAGTGTCAGGGCAGGTCCTGCAGGCCGGCTCCTTCACTGCCCTCCTGGGCTTGGAAGCCTATGCCCCTTCACTGACTTCCACAGACCCAGTAAGAGCCCCGGCCTTGCCCGGTTTCCTGCTTCTCTGAGTCTTGAGGTCCTGCTTCCCTTGACCTTGATCTTGTGCCCAGTGAGGCCCACTGTGGCCTTCCCGTCCTCCCTGGCCCCTGTCCTTGTAGACCCTCAGGAGGCCCAGTATTCGCTTGTCTCCTGGCTCCACACCTGCCTTGCTCCACCAGACCTAGAGTCAGGCCTGGAAACCGTCCCCTCCTCAGCTCTCCTGGTTCCCAGGCCACCAGCTTACGCCCAGAATGGCCCAGTGTGCAAAAGCTGGGCTGACTCACCCTCTTCCCCTCCACCACCACCCAGGCCTTAGCCTTTCCCTGCCCAGGAACCTCCTCAGTGGTGCTGGTGCTCTGGGCAGGAGCCTCAGCTGGAGGAAGGGCTTCAACTACTCAGGTCTGAGACTTTGGCCCTGCTGGTGAGTCTCTCTTCCCCCACCTTTCCTTGCTGAGTTCCTGCCCCATCAACTACCTTGTGAGCCCAGCTTCTGGCAGCTTGCTCTTGACACAGAGCCCAGCCCTCTTGAAGAGCCTCTGACTTCCCCCTCAGCCCAGGGGCCTCTGCCACCATATCCCTTCTCTGAACCAGCTATCCCCTCCCACCAGGCCCATTGCTCCTGCCAGGGCCATATGCAGCCTCTGCTCCCTGCTGCCCTTCTGTCAATGCAGACCAAGTGCCTCCTCACATGCTCAGCCCAGGGTGCCCACCTCCCTCCCAGCATCTTGGATCCTGGTCCTGCAGGACCCTGAGCCTCCCAGCCTCCTGCCCTCAGAGGTACCCTGCAGCTCCCTGAGCCCAGCCCCTGTCTCTAGCCTCAGACCCATGGCACTGCCACCAGTTCAGAGCTGCCAGTCCCCTTCTCACCCGCCACATGCCCTCACTTCCCAGCACTGAGCCTGGGCCTGGGCTTCCAGGATAATCTCCTTTCCACTCCTCTGCTCAGTTGTCAAGGCCCCGTCTCCTTGGTGGGAGCAGCAGGCCTCCACCCCCAGCACCCTGCCCCAGTGCCCACACCCAATGCCCACTCAGTGCCTGAATCACACTTCTAGCCCCCAAAGCTCAGCCCATGGCCTCTAACCCCCAGCCCCTCCTCCCAGTCCTTAATTCTCAGCCAAGTGCCCCTAGCTTGAACTCACAGACCCCCAGTTCTCACCTTTCAGCCTCTATTTCCACCTCCCAACATGCAGCTCACCCCTTTCTCTCCCCCAGTAGCCCACCATGAACCTCCCTTTCATTCTTTGGTCTGCATATAGCTGCCTCCAGATCTCAGA
Source organism: Tenrec ecaudatus (assembly GCF_050624435.1). Taxonomy (NCBI): domain Eukaryota; kingdom Metazoa; phylum Chordata; class Mammalia; order Afrosoricida; family Tenrecidae; genus Tenrec; species Tenrec ecaudatus. Next base: position 64,316 of record NW_027457767.1, read on the forward strand.
CCATGTCCCTGGAGGCTTGCTCTGCCACCAGCTGCCAGGACACAGCTTTGAGCACCCACATCCAGCCCCTGGTCCTCAGCTCTCTGATAGCTCCCAGAGAACAACTCACACTCACACGCCCCAGATCACAGCCCGTAGTTCACAGCTTCAGCACCGAGCCCCTAGCCCTCACCCATAGCCCTCAGCTATGAAATACCAACTCCCTGAGCACAGGTTAAACTCCCATGCCGAACTCCCAGCCCCTAGTTCACAACTTCAGCACCCAGCCACTTGACCGCCAGCTATGAGATACAACCTCCTAGAGCACAGTTTAAACTCCCAAGCCTGAGCTCCAAGCCTCTACTTCACAGTTCAGCTTCAGCACCCGGTCCCTAGCCCTCAGCTATTACTCCCATGCCCCAACTCCCAGCTCCTCACACCCAACCTCAGCACCCAGCCCCTAGCCCTCAGCTATGAGATACCACCTCCCAGAATACAGTTTAAACTCCCATTCCTAAGATCCCAGCCCCTAACTCCCAGCTTCAGCAACCAGTCTCTAGCCCTCAGCAGTAACTCCCATGCCCCAACTCCCAGCTTCAGCACCCCACACCTAGCTCTCTCCCTCCATGCCAGTGGGCCGATACCAGCTCAGAGCAGCCCTCTAGGACCGAGTGAAGCCACCACAGTGTGTTTGTGAGAATGTTCTTTTGTATGGAGTAGACAGCATCGTCCTTCTGCCTCGGCAGGGCTGATGGTTTTGAACTGCTGACCTTGCAGTTAGCAGCACACTGTGCCACTAGAACTACTAGTGCCACTAGCTACTAGTTCCCAACTCACAGCTCACACCAACCAGCTCCAGGTCCCAGCCACCAGGATCACACACCCGGCAACCAGCACCCAGACTTCGTGCCTACCGCTCAGCCCACAGCATTCTCCCACTGCCCCCTGCTCCTAGTTCCTATCCCTCAGCACCCAGATCCCATGCGCACTGCCCAGAGATAATTCCTGAAGCTCTCACACAACCCTTTGCTCCCAGAACCCAGCTGCTGCTCCCCTCACCTGGCAGGCAGCACCCAGACAGTAGTACCCACTTTCGACATCCAGCACCCAGCTCCCTGCTACTAGCAAGTACCTGCCAGCCCGCAGCATTCATTCTCCAATGCCCAGTTCCAAATGCACACCTCCAATGACCCGGGACCACCCACGCAGCCTCGGAGCTCCAGCATCCAGCGCTCAGCACCTAGCTAGTGTTCTTGAGTCTCAGCTCTCAGCTCTTATCCTCAGCGCCCAGCTCTTACCACCTAGTGCCCACATCACAGCTCTCACTTCTCAGCCACCCGCACCCAGTACCCTGCTCTCAGCTCCCAGCACTCGGATTCCAGACCCAGACCCAGCCCTCAGCATTCATCCACTGGTCCTGAGCACCCAGCTTTCTTCTGCCAGTGCCCAGCCTTTAGCACCCAGTTTTATGCTCCCAGCACCCAGGTTTCAGCTTCAATATCAAGCTCCCAGCAACCAGCATCCAGTTTTAGCTCGAAGCATTCAGCTCTCAAAACCTAGCACGCGGCTCCCAGCACCCAGAAGCCAACTTTGAGCTCCCAGAACCCATCATCCAATACCCAGCTTTGAGCTCCCCACTCTCAGCATTCAGGTCCCAGCACCCATTACCCAGCTTTAGCTTCCAGCACCCAGCCACCAGCACCCAGTTTCCCAGACTCAGCACCCAGCTTTTAACTCCCATCACCTATTACTCAAGACCAAGCTTTACAGCCCAGCTTTCTGCTCCAGCACTCAGCTTTGAGTTCCCCACTTTCACCTCTCAGTATCCAGCTTTTAGCACCCACCATTCAGATTTCAGAAAACTGCTCCCAACACACAGCGTTCTGTTGACAGCACCCAGCTTTTATGCCTCACACTCACATCCCAATTCGCAGCTCCCAGCACCCAGCACCAAGCTTCCAAGATCTGCCCTGGCTGCCCACATCTAGCTCCCAGCTACCTGCTTTCAGCACCCAGCACCCAGTTGTCATCTCCCAGCCCATACCTTCTAGCCCCCAGTCTCTATCTGAGCTTCCAAAGAGACTTTCTAGATTGCTGCTTGTACCACCCCTCCCACTGTAGCGCCTTGAGGCACCACTCCTTTCCCTGCTCCCTGCCACCTGAGATCCTCCAGAGTCCCATGCCAGGCCACTCCCTGCCACACCATCTACCCCCAGCTCAGCGCTGGCCCCTAAGCTCCCCAGTACCAAGGCAAGCACTGACCTTCCAACATGGCTGGATCTCACAGCTCAATGTCTATTCCTGGTTACCTCGTCTTGTCCCCTGTCACTGTCTCCAAACTCGTACTAGCATTTGTCCACAGGAACACCTCTGCCCCCACTGTCCTCATCCCTGGCTGCACCCATGGGTGGTCACCCTTGGGAATACTGCCTCCAACCCTGCCCTGAGATGGCTGCCGGCACCATGTGGCCAAGTGGGGCTCTCTGGACACTGGGGGACCCCTCTGTGCTGAACCCGCCCCACCAGGACTGCTACTCTGAACACTTGCTCTCTCTGCCCCTCGATCCTGCGCAGGCCTGCCAGGCATTGTTTTCTTCCCTTCTTCCCTGGAGTCCTTGCACCCCCATCCCAGCACTGTCTGCAAGGATCCAGAGCCCATGCACCCCCAGCCCTGCCTACCCTGGGCCCCTGCTACGCTGGCATCGCTGCATCCCAGCCACAGCGATGAGGTCCCTGCAATGGGCAGCTCCCACTTCTTTGTGGTCACCCCTTCAGTCTGCTCGGCCTGGTGGCTCCTCTGCTTGTCCATCCAGGACCTACCTGGTCCTGGCAGCTCCCCCTGAGGCCCCTCAACTCCCCTTCCCTTGGATGAGTCTCCACACACCCACAGGTGTGATGCTCCCCATCCTCTGGACTCACTGAGTTAGTGTCCTGTGCTGCCCCCTCACCAGGGCAGGCTTGTGCCCCTCCCATACAAGGCCCCCAAGGGGCGGACCCCACCAAGGGCTGGAACCACTAAGAATGGGATTGAAACATGCTGGCACTGCTGGCTTCCCCCAGGGCCCTTTTCATCTGGCTGGTTCCTGTCTTTGAGCCCGTTGGGGGAAACCAGACCAGGCAGGGCATCTCATGTGGGCTGGTGGGGGAGGCTGGTCTCCTTGCAACCAGGGAGATGGTGGTTGCAGGCAGAGGCCCCAGTCACTGTGGGCTGCCTGTAGTGCCCTCTCCAACCCCTGGGGTGCCCATGCCCACCTGGCCCTCTTTCTGCCCTGGTTTTCATGCAAGGTAGGCTGCTGAGGGGGCCAGAATGGTCCTGGCACCTGGTCCTACAGTCACACACTTCCCCCAGACCCAGTGAGCAACAGTGTACACAACAAAGCATTCTCCATGTCAACGACTTCTACACGTATAACTCAGTGCCATTGATTATACTCTTCGTGCTGTGGAACCATTACTGATATCCCTGTCCAAATTGTCCCACCTCCTGAAATGAGCCCTGTGCCCCTCAGCCAAGCAACGCTCTTCCCCTTCTCCCAATGCTCCCCATGGGTCAGGCAATCTTGATGTGTGGTCTCTGTCTATGTGCTCTGTAGGCGGTCTCCTGGGTGTCCCTCCTGCCTCTCTTTGGCACCGTCCTCGGTCCATCCCTCTGCTGTCTAATGGTCCAAAGGGATGATGGCCTCAGGCTTCCACTGAAGATGCATTGAAGATGCTAGATGCATGCACATTGTCCGAGTTGGCCATGGTCTGCTCACCCACAGTGAGCGCTCTGTCACAGTCCCTCAGTGTGTCCCCCCTTCTTAGTTGAGCCCTGTGGGTGGGAGCCCCGTAGAGTCCCTTCCCACCAGGATTCCAGTGTTTCTGGAAAATGTGTGTGCACGTGGTGTGTTCTATGGTCGCTCGTCCTGTGTCCGTCCTGTCCCAGCTCCTTGGGTTCTTGTCGGACTCCTTTCATGTTACGATGAAAATACCCTTAGACCCCTCAGGTATAACACTTTCTCTCTTTCCCTCTCCCTTCTATTTGTTTACATCCTTGTTTATGGCTTTCCACAAGTGAAACCATGATCAAACCTCCCCATGACTTGCCCTATCTCCCTTCTTACCCTTCCAGCCACCATTTGTAGAATATTCTCTCTCCCTTTGTCCAAGTGAGTGCCTTTCTCATCTGAAATCTCTTACTGTCGCCTCTCCTTTTCCCTCACCTCCTGTACCCATCAAAATCGGTTTCTTTTTGTATGAAAATTATTCCTTCACACACACACACCGTGCCCAGAATATTGGTCCATAGAATGTTTTCTTTTTGTGATTAGCTCCCCTTAGCTGTAGGAATGTGCTCTCAATCCATCCATGGCCTGCCATGTTTCACGGTTGCACCATGATTCTTTAACAGTGTGCTGTATTTCATTGTGTGTATATGCCAGTCTCTACCAGTCCTCCCACTAATGGAAAATTAGGTTGTCTTCATCTTCTTGCTTCAGCCAATAGTGCTGCCAAGAACATGTTTCTGCTTTGCTGCTTGCTTCTGTAGGCTACATACCAAGTAGCACCATTGCTGGTTCATGTGGTTCCTGTGTCATTCTGGTCCCCAACTGTTTGAGGAGTTGTCCTGCCACTTTCTACAACAGTTATTGTCTGACAGTCCCGCCAGCAGTGCTTGAGGTTTCTGATCTTTTCAGACTCCCTCAGCATTTGTCATTTTCTAGTGCTTTGAACCTTGCCATCAATTATGGCATGAGATGGTATCTTGCTGTTACCCTGGCTCTCATCTGTATGCATGTCCTTTTTCCATTTCTAAAAATTGCTGATTCATCTTTATCATGGTGAAGTTTTGACATTTTCTATAGATTTTAGAGATTGATGCCTTTCTCTGTATGTACGTCACTTTCAATTAAATTTTTCCAGTCCACGGTTTTCCCCTATAGTCTCTTGGTGAAGTTTTTTGATTCAGAAAAACATTTAAAAAGTAAAAGCAAAGAAACAATTTGCCACTGAGTAGCTTCTGACTCGTGGAGACCCTGAAAAACAGGGTAGAATGACCCCTGTGGTTTTCTGAGACTGTAACTCTTTTTTTGTGTAGAAAGCTTCATCTGTCCCTGGTGGTGTAGCTCGTGCTTTTGAACTGCTGACCTTGTGGTTAGCAGCCCAACCTTCACCCATTGTGCCACCAAGGCTCTTTCTGATTCAGTCAGTGTCTTATTTCAGGAGCTCCAAATCACATGTTCTGCCTTCTGTTGAGTATGGTTTTCATTGTGGTTGGCAGTGTTTGTGCCCCATCTTCACCGCCAAGCTTATCCTTATTCATTCATTGATTCTTGTCATTTAGGCCTCTAATCCATTGTGAGTTCATTTTTGTATATGGTGAGATATGTGGGCCCCGTGTAATTTTTCTTCTTGAGGAAATTCAATTTTACCAGTCCCATCTGTTGAAAAGATGAGAGACTCCTCATTGAATATATTTTAGGCCTTTGTTAAAAAGTAGTTTCTGGTAAGTGAACGGGTATATTTTTGGGTTTTCTATTCTATTTCAATGTCCAACGCTTCTCGTTTTGAACTAGCACCAGCCTGTTTTGACTAGCGTGGCTGTGCAATAGGCTTTGAGTTTGGGAAGTGAGAGTCCTCCTACTTATTCTTCTTCAGTAGTGATTTGCTTCCTGTGTGTCTCTTCCCTTTCCATATAGAGTTGGTGTGTTGGTCTGGGTACTTTAGAGAAACAAATCCACAGAAACGCTTGTATAAGAGAGAGTTTAATATAAAGGTTATGCGCACATCAAGAAAACATCCCAACCCATTGCTGCCCAAGCCCACAAGTCCAACATTAACCCCTATGTCCGACACCAATCCACAAAATCCTCCTCCATCTCACAAAACACAAGCAAAGAAGCTGACTGCAGGAAGAAAGGCAAATCAATGAACGTGTATTATCTGAGCATTGGCAGGGTCTCCATATGGCTGCTCCAGCACCCAGGGCTGCATCAGGGCAGGTCTTTGTGGGTTCTCCTTGGCGATGTCTTGCAGGAACTAAGCCTTGCTAGCTGAAGCAGGGAACTAAGGCAACTGCACTCTGGTCCAACCATCACGAAGCAAGAGCCCCAAGAAGTAGAAAGGTGAGGGTCACCGAGCCATTTATCCCTCCACCCTTTAATTAACCCCACATGTGTTTATCAGCCAGGGTGGCACAATAAGCTAATTACCTCAGTTGGTGATTCACTTTTCCATCTCTTCAAAAATGATGATTCCATGATTTTTCTTGATGCTTAGGGTGATATCAGCATTTTAACAAAGTTTATCTTCCTATTAATGAATATGGTATCTTCTTCCATTCATGTAGATCTGTGTTAGTCTGGGCTCACTAGAGAAACAAATTCATAGACACTCATACGTGTGTTAATAGAGCGTTTTATATCAAAGAGCAATTTCACATTAAGAAAACAGCCCAGCCCAGTCCAGATCAAGTCCATAAATCTGATTTTAGCCCAAATATCTGAGACAAGTCTACAAACTCCTCTTCAAATGCAGGCAACACATGCAATGATGTCAAGTGCAGGAAGATCACAGGCCAGTGGGTGGAAAATCTTGTGGATCCAGTGGTGGTGGCAGCATCTTAGCGCTAGCAGGGGTCTCCACTTGGGTCCTCCAGTTCCAGGGCACTGGCTCTAGCAGCATAGCTCAATGTGTATTGTCAGTAGGAACAGGAAGCTGAGAGTGTCTCCTACCTCCAGGGAGGAATATCGGACTTCCCAGAATCCTCAGGAGAAGACAATGCCCACAGGGAGGCCTCACAGGCTATGTTCTGATTGACAGGCTAGACTCGACCCCTTCACAAATTGACAGGAGATTTTATTACTGTAAACAAGGTCTCTGTTGGTTTCTTGCAGTACAATTGTATAGTTTTCCACACACAAGTCTTTGTTTCTCTGGTTAGGTTTGTTCTTAAGCATTTCATCTTTGGTGTGCCCATTGTAAGATAAATATATATTTTTAAATTTCCTTTTGAGTGTTCTCTTAGATACTAAACAAAAATCCAGGATTTTATTTTTTTAATGTGGAGCTTTTACACAGGCACTTTGTTGATTTGATCCGTTTTCACCACGTTCTTGTAGAGTCTTTGGGCTTTTCTATGTGTATGTGTTTGTCTGGTTTACTAGAGAAACAAATTCACAGACATTCATATGTGTACATGAAAGAGCTTTATATAAAAGAGTAATTGTCTATTAAGAAAACATCCCAGCCCTGTCTAAATTAATTCCTTAAGTTCCATATTAGCCTATATATCTGATACCAGTCTATAAATTCCTCTTCAGATTCTTGCAACACATGCAATGACACTGAATGCAGGGAGATCACAGGCCAGTGGGTGGAAAGTCATGTGGCTCCAGTGGTGGTAGAAACATCTCCGTGCCCTTGTGGGTCTCCACATGGCTCTTGCAGTTTCAGGGCACACTGGCTGCATCAGTGTGTCTCCAGGTGCCTTGTTAGCAGGAGTATCTTGCAGGGAGTTGAAGCAGAGAGAGAGCAGGTATGGCTTCCAGTGAGCCCTGTATCTCTGTTGTGCCTTCAAGTGAGGTCAATAAGCTGTGACCTGATTGACAGGCAAGACTAACAACCCTTCCTCAAGTTGACAGTAGATTATGTAACAGCCACAGTGTAGAATCATACCATCGTTGAATGCAGAGAGTTTTGCCTCTATTGGCAGTTCATATATTCTAGATGTCATTAGTTGGTTTATGTTCTGCCTAACTATTCTGACACAATATTGAGTCAGAAGGATAACATAGAGGATTCTGGTCTGGTTGCCATTTGCAAGGGCAATCCTTTCAATTCCTTGCCATTGAGTGACATGTAGACCATTGTTTTTGTGACCATAGCCTTTATAATGTTGAGGATCTTCACTTCTGTAGTTGAGGATTTTTATCAGGAATGGATGTTGGCATATATCAAATGCCTTTTCTTCATCAATTGATATGACCCTAATCCACCCCCCTCCAATTGATTGATTGATTTACATAGTTGATTAATTGATGATTATTTATTATGTAGGAACCACCCTTGCATACCTGGTATGAATCACCCTTGATCATCATTTTAGCCTGGATTATCAGGATTACTCTGGCTTTAAAAATGATTTTAAGAGTTGGCCCTTCTCTTCTTCATTCTGGAATACGTTGAACAGGAATGATACCGACTCTTCCTGTGTATTTGGAAGGATTCTCCAGTGAAGCCATGAAGGACCACCCTTGATTTGGTTGGGAATTTCTTAGTGATCAGGTTAATTTCTCTTTCTGCTGTAGCCTGTCCTATGTTTCTGTCTCTGTCCGTTTGAGCTTTGGTAGGTAGTGTTTCTCTAGAAATTTCTCCACTTGTTCATGATTTCCAAATCTGATGGATCACAGACATTCATAGGATTGTCTTTGCTTTCTGTTGGTTCTCATGTGACACCCTCAATTTCATTTTTTATTTCTCTCATTTGTATCTTCTGTCCTTTTGTTTGTCTGACCAGTGATTTGCCAATATTTAAATCCTTCCAGAGAACCAACTTCTTGGCCTGTTGATCCTTTTTACTAATTTTCTGTTTTCAAGTTAATTTATTTAAGCTCTGATCTTCATGGTTTATTTTTGTCTTTGGCTGAAAGTTGATTTTATTTTACTTTTATGGGTGCTAGGTGTTTTGCGTTATGTTGTTGTTTTTAGTGCTCTTTCTCTCAAAATCTGTTGTTATTCTGATCGTGTATCACTGTAAACTGCCTCTTAGTTCCAAATGAGTGGTGACCCCTAGCTTTTGGCATTTTGTGTTTTTATTTACATTTGTCGGAGGAAATACCAAATGTTGGTTCTCATTTATTCAATACGTAGTAATTTTTAAGCAAGGTGATGTTCAATTTTTGTGTATTTAGTATTCTCCCTTGAGCTTCTGTTTGTAGTAAATCAATGCTTTCAACCCATTCTTAAAAGCATTTCCAGACATTTTATTTTCAATACAATTGTATTGGGAGCTGAGACAGATATCATATGATTTCTATAGTTCAAGCACATCAAGCAGCATTGTACAATTTCTACCACAATCAGTTTCAAAACATTTTGTTCCTTTTGGAACTTCTTGAGATCAGCTCTTCTTTACTCCCATGTATCCCACTGTAGCCCACAGGAACCCTTATTCCAATTGCTGTCTCTACAAGTGAATCAATCTTGTGTTTCATATGCTGAAAACATATATCAAAAATTAAAAAGTTTTAACCCCAATGACAAATTACCTCTGAGTAAACCCAACATGATAAACAAACAAGCAGAAAAGGTTGAAACTCAGAACAGGCCCTATTTGAATCATGGGACATTAACTGAGTTTTAATTGTTGAAGTCAGGTTTATCATTTTGGTCTCTCCAAGTCATCTGTATGATAACAGGTTTCATCCCATCCCTCCAGTGTGGATAGAGGGGAATCACCAGAGGCCTATTTCCTGTGTAGATCTCTCTAATATGTCTTAGGCTTTCACTGTCATCCATTACCTTCTGCAAACCAGAATCTCACAATTAAGGCTCAGATACTTTTCCTTTCTTTGGCTCCAGATGATGGAATTTACAATCCTTCAGGCATTCACGTTGGTGTGCTTCTTTCATGTGGATTTAATTGTCATCTCACTTTGATGGCTACTTGTTAGGAAACAAGCATATAAGACCCCAGATGCTATTTTATTTGATAGCCGGGCACCATCTTATTTTTTCACCACATTTTTCTATAGCTACCATATATATTTTTGTTCCCTTTGTGAGGGTGGTTATGGAGTAGGTCTTGCTTTTTTGTCTAACGTGTGATCTGTTTATAAGAATTTCCAAAGGATGCCCAGAAGAATGCCTCTTGTGCTGTTGTTGGATGGTGTTTTGTGCATTTCTCTAAAAGACCAAGTTGTATAGTTGTTGTGTTAGTCCTGGTTGACTAGAGAAACAAACCCAAGGACATTGTGTATGTGTAACAGAGAGCTGTATATCAAGCATAATTATATATCAAACAAATATCCAAGTCCAGTTGATGTCCATAATCGGACACTAGTCCATAGATTCAATACCAATCCATGAATTCATCTCCACTCATGCAACCACATGCAATGATGCAGAATGCAAGAAGATAAGAAGCCAGTGGGTGCAAAGTCTTGTGCAAAGTCCTGTAATGGTGGAAGCATCACAGGGATCTTGGCGCCTCTCAGCATGGCGTGTGGTTCCTCAACTGGAAGGTGAAGAAAAGTAGAGAGGGAAGGTCTGGCCTGGGAGGGCCATTTATCTCATTGGCATTTCCAAATGCGATCATCCAGCTGAGACCTGATTGACAGGCTAAGCCCCATCCCTATACTTTTATATTCTTAAATTGACATGAAGTTATGCAACTTCCACAATTGGGTAGCTTAGTTCTTGGGTGAATATTTTTGTTGAGTTTCTCTCTAGGTATTTGATCCTTTCTCTATGATAGTGTAATACTATTCATATGTTGTATTTGTTGTTAGGTGCTTGGAATGGATTCTGACTCATAGCTACCCAACATACAGCAGAACAAGAAACGGCCGGTTCTGTGTCATCCTCCAAATTTCTCTTAGGTTTGAGCCCAGTGTTGCAACCATTGTATCAGATAATCTTGTTGAGGGCCAGACTCTTTTTTAAAAAATTCAGAATATTCTTTATTGTTTTGAAGGATAAGAAATAAAATAAAAAGGAATTAGGAGTAACAATGAATAAATGTTTGTATGGGTAAAGGTAAGTATAGACTTGCCAAGGGCAACAGGTAAGTTTATCTTATTTTTTTAAATACATTTTTATTATTTATTTATCCATTATTTTATTGGGGACTCATAGAACTCTATCACGATTCATAAGTACATCAATTGTGTAAAGCACCTTTGTACATTTGTTGCCCTCATCATTCTCAAAACATTTGCTTTCCCCTGGACTCTTGGAATCAGCTCCTCATTTTTCATTTTCCCTCCCTCCCCTTTCTCCTCCCTTATGAACCCTTGATAATTAATACATTATTATTATTTTAACATATCTTACACTGCCCGATGTCTCCCTTCACCCACTTTACTGTTATCCATCCCCCAGGGAAGAAGTTATATGTAGATCCTTATATTTGGTTCTCCCTTTCTACCCCACCTTCCCTCCACCCTCTTGGTATCACCACTCTCACTACTGGTCCTGAGAGGTTCATCTGTCCTGGATTCCCCGTGTTTCCAGTTTTTATCTGCACCACTGTACATCCTTTGGTCTAACTAAGTTTGTAAGGTAGAATTGGGATCATGATAGTGAGGAGGGGGGTTTGAAGCATTTAAGAACTAGAGGAAAGTTGTGTGTTTCATCAATGCTACACTGCACCATGAGTAACTCGTCTCCTCCCCGCTACCCCTCTGCAAAAGGATGTCCAGTTGTCTACAGATGGGCATTGGGTCCCCACCCTGCACCCCACCTCATTCACGATGATATGATTTTTGGTTCTTTGGTGCTTGATACCTGGTCCCTTTGACCCCTTGTGATCACATAGGCTGGTCTGCTTCTTCTATGTGGGCTTTGTTGTTTCTGGGCTAGATGGCTGCTTGTTTACTTGCAAGCATTTAAGACTCCAGACGCTATATCTCTTGATAGCTGGGTGCCATCAGCCTTTTTCACCACACTAACTTTTGTCTTAAGCGTTTGCATGGGGAAGGTGAGCACACAATGATGATTTTTGTTCTTTGGTGTCTACTACCTTATTCCGTCAACACCTTGGGATCACACAAGCTGGTGTGCTTCTTCCATGTGGGCTTTGTGGCTTCTGGTCTAGATGGCTGGTTGCTTACCTTCAAGCCTTTAAGACCCCAGGCACTATATATATTTTGTTACCTGGGCACCATCACCTTTCTTCACCATATTTGCTTATGCACACATTTGTTTTTAGCGATCGTGTAGGGAAGATGGGTATCATGGAATGTCTGTTTAGTCGAGGGAGTACGTGAGTGGAGGCCCAATATCCAAATTCTGCCTTACTACTAAACTTACAAATATATGCACATAGATCTATTTCCCCTTCATCATATATAAATATACTTACATATGAACATGCTTTGCCTCCTACTTCTTTCCTCTATTTCCTTTTGCTTTCCTCTTGTCCCACTATGATGCTCAGCCTTAAATTGGGTTTCAGTAATTCCTCTCAGTTACTTTTCCCTTGATCTCTCCCTACCTGTCCTCCCACCTGTTCCTTTCCACTGGTTTTGAACTACTTATTGTTCCCTTGTACCTGGGATGGTTAGCACCACTTCCCTTCCCTCACCTTCCATTCTCCCATGCCCGACCCCACCCCCCAACCCTTGGTCCCATTGTTTTCTTCTCCACATTGTTTAGCCAGCCTATCTTATCTAGATAGACCTATAGAGATAATATGCAAGTAAAACCTCCACGGAGCCAAACAAAGGGATACAGAAAAACAAAGTGACAATCGCAGCAGCAACAAAAGCTAATGATATACAAAATCTGAAAGAAGGAAAAAAAGAAAAGACAGAAAAGCCTGTAAGTAGTTCAAGGCCTGTTTGTTGATCTTTAGGGGTATTTTCTGGTCGAATCTGATGGGATGCCATGCCCTGGTCCCATAGTCTATTTTTTATACTCCCTTGGAATGTCCTTGTTATACTCCCTTGGAAAGTCCTTGTTATACTCCCTTGGAACGTCCCTTTGCTGTTCTATTGCACACCTTCAGTGTTTTTCCTCTGTTTTGGGGTCAGCTCGGTCACACATCCCACACTGTCTCCAGTGTTGTCCCATTGGGGTTATGTGTCAGTGCAGGATGTTGCATCTTGTAATGCGGCCAGCCATATGGTCCTCTCTGTGCATTGACTGCTCTAAGCGGGGTATTGTCCCCTGAGCTTAGTGGGCCAGGGTGTGCTCCATTCCCTTCCTCCCCCTTCATTTGCTTCTGCTTCCATATGGGTATAGTAGGTCGGTTCCTTTCCCTCAACAGAGAATCTATTGTCATTCTCTGTGGCACACTCTTCCATAGTGAGAGTCAGGCTGATTCTGGTTGGGGCTGGGCATATAATCTTGCCTTTTTATGGATTACTCCGCGTGTTACATTGCCCTTCTGGTTTGACTTGTCATGGCGGGATCTGTATGCACATTCCAATTCTGTGGGGACACAACCAATACTCTCCCCCTGGGTAGATTAGTGCCCTCTTCCCCCATGTCATCATCTCAGTTTCTCCCCACTCAGATTCTCCCTCCTCTTTCCCCCTTTTCCCTTTATGGTGGACTCACACGCACCTCCCTGGGTGTGATCTGCCTTCCTCCCACTCTGACTACCTATGCTTCCACCTGTTTAATGCAAGATAAGTATCTATTCTTCTATTCCTGCCATG
>NW_027457768.1:0-77556 GCF_050624435.1 Tenrec ecaudatus
AGCTAGATGGTCCCCTGTTTATCTTCCAGTCTTTAAGACCCCAGACGCTATATCCTTTGATAGCCGGGCACCATGGTGCTTAACTACTACACCACCAGGGTTCATTAGCATGTGACTTATCTCCTGTCATTCACACTAGATGCTCAAAATAGCAGGAGAACAGGTTTCTCCTTTGTGGCCACACCAGGTACTGACAGAACCAAGAACAGAGACACAGTTATATATCTTGACTATCATTTGCATATTATATGCCAGGAATCCCTAGGAAGTGTCTTGGAATTGTTCTACTCTGGTTCAAATTTCACACACCCTCCCAGTTTCCATACTGACTCTGCCAAACCCCTAGTAACTGATTTGCACCTCCTATCAACTTGGAGAAAACACCCTATGCCAGATATAGAAGTGGACATACTTGGTACCCAGAAAACCTGTTCAGTGATTTGAGGGCGGCTCAGCAAACACCCTATGTCAGACATAGAAGTGGACATACTTGGTACCCAGAAAACCTGTTCAGTGTTTTGAGGGCGGCTCAGCAAACAAAATGGGCACAGTGATTAAGCATTCAGCTGCTAACACAACGGTCAACTCTGTAGTGGTTCTGCAAGAGAAGGATATGGTAGTTGACCCCCCAAAAGAGTTACAAACTTGCAAACCCTACGGGTATTTGTATAGGGTCGCTATGTGTTCCAATTGAGATGATTGTCATAGGTTGGGTTTGGTTTAACCCGTCTTACTGAGTATATACATACTCCTTCTTTACACGCGATCAGTTACTTTAGAGGAAAAAGACATGCCTGTCCCAGAACAATCCAAGGACTGGTAAAGGCAACACCCACAAAGATACTCCCTCTGCCTGCCTAACTCTAAAATGCTGCCCATAAAACACTCTGCCTGGTAATATGTGAGCAGCACACTGGGGAGGTGCAGCAAATGTGTGTTGAATGTATGAGGCCATTTCATAGTTTGGTTGCACGATCAGGGTGTCTGTCATAAAGCCCATCTCTTTGACTCCACCTCTCAGCAGAGATGAACACAAGCTCCCCGTTTTTTTTCTCGGCAATGTCCTTGTCAAATAAAAGTTCCTTGTAGATCAGTTACTTGCCACAGAGCAAAAGATATGGGAAGAGGCTCATCTTTCTCCTGGCTATGAAATAGAATGGCAAGCCCTTCCCTTCAACACACACACACACACACACACACACACACACGCACACACATGCGTGCACACACACCCCTGCCTTACAACTACATTCGGTTGATTAGCAAACAAAGCTCTACAACCCAACTATGTGTTTTTCTTCTCCAAAGGAATGACGGACTTATATACCCTGCATTGTCTTTTTTTAATGGAATTGCCCCAGTTCTCCTCACCTTTTCGTAGATAGTGCAGTGAACTATTAGGTAACTGCAAGTATTGAAAACTAGTATTGACTTCCATTTTGTGTCACCTTTGGCTTTGAGCACCCTCCACTTCTCTAGTAAGCTTTCCATTGCTTTGGGGAAATTTTCTCTCTCTGAATTTATTATGTGAGGGGGGTAGTGTAATAATCAATGTGCCTATGGAGGACTATCCTTCATGACCTAAACTCATTAAGGGGCAGTGCCTGATGGAGCATCAGGTTGGAGGAAGGCTTATTAACAACCTGCATTATACAGATGACACAATTTTGCTGAAAATGAGAAGGACTTGATTCACTTGCTGTTGAAGATGAAGGATTAAAGCCTTCAGTTTGGATTATGACTCAATGTAAAGAAAGCCCAGACCCTCACAACTGGACCTATTGATAACATCATGATAAATGGAGGAAAGATCGAAATTGTCAAGGATTTTGTCTTGCTTGAATCCACAATCAATTCTCATGGAAGCAGCAGAGAAGAGAACAAATGACACATTTCCCTAGTCAAATCTGCTACATGAGACCTCTTTAAAGTGTTGAAAAGCAAGAGATTACTTTGAGGACTGGGGCGGGTTGACCCAGGCCATGGTATTTTCAACTGTCTCATATTCATGTGAAAGTTGAACACTGAATAAGGAAGACCAAAGAAGAATAGATATATTTGATTATTAGTGATGTAAAAGAGTAATGAATGTACCATGGACTGCCAAAAGAACAAACCCATCTAACTTGGATGAAGTACAGCCAGAATGTTCCTCATGGCAAGGATAATGAGACTTCGCCTTAACTTTGACATGTTGTCCGGAGAGATCAGTCCCTGGAGCAGAACATCGTGTTCTGGAAAGTAGAGGGGCAATGAAAAAGAGGAAGGCCCTCAACAAAAGGGATTGACACAGTGGCTGCAACAATGGGCTCAAACTTAAGAACAACTGTGAGAATGGTACAGGACCGGGTAGTGTATGATTATGTTGTATGTATGGTCACAATGAATCCAAACCCTCCCTATGACACTGAACAACAACAACAACCACCACCTGACTGAATCCTCTGGGAGGACTCTTGAATGTGAGAAAAATGGAACGAAGCCAGAGGAAGGATTGGAGGATGTCTTAAGTTCTTGTCTTAATCTCCTTAACCAAAAATTATCCAACAAGTCAGTAGCCTTAAAACACTTTTCCCCCTGCTTTGGAGCTTACAGGTTCAAATTTGGGGTGCGACTCTAGGTCAGGGTCCTTCTTTGTGGATACCAGAAAGTTCCTTGGCATTCCTCGCTATTTTTCTCCCCGTACTGTGTGTTACTGGGTCTATCCTGGCCTTTAACTCAGAAGTGTTTAGGTTTAAGCTCAAGCCTATTCTCATATGGCCTCATTTTTTTTAACATTTTATTAGGGACTCATACAACTCTTATCACAATCCATACATATACATACACCAATTGTATAAAGCACATCTGTACATTCTTTGCCCTAATCATTTTCTTTTTTTTACATTTTATTAGGGGCTCATACAACTCTTATCACAATTCATACATATACATACATCAACTGTATAATGCACATCCGCACATTCCCTGCCCCAATCCTTCTCAAAGCATTTGCTCTCCACTTAAGCCCTTTGCATCAGTTCTCCTTTTTTTTCCTCTCGCTCCCTGCTTCCCCCTCCCTCATGTACCCTTGGTAATTTATACATTGTTATTTTGTCATATCTTGCCCTATCCCGAGTCTTCCTTCCCCCCCTTCTCTGCTGTCAATCTCCCAGGGAGGAGGTCACATGTGGATCCTCGTAATCAGTTCCCCCTTTCCAACCCACTCACCCTCCACTCTCCCAGCATCGCCCCTCAACCTTTGGTCCTGAAGGTATCATCCACCCTGGATTCCCTGTGCCTCCCGCCCCCGTATGCACCAGTGTACAACCTCTGCCATATCCAGCCCTGCAAGGTAGAATTTGGATCATGGTAGTTGGGGGCAGGAAGCATCCAGGATCTGGGGGAAAGCTGTGTTCTTCATCGGTACTACCTCGCACCCTGACTGACCCATCTCCTCTTCTAAACCCCTCAATGAGGGGATCTCCAGTGGCCATAGGGCCTCATTTATATTACAAAAGAACTCCATTCTTTTCAAACAGGATCATGTCCACCAAGGTTCAAATTTCTCACATATTTTGAGGGGACTACAGATCAATCCATAATGGTTCTTTTGGGTAGCTGTAACAAATGGCTACCAATCGAGTGACTTAAACAGCAGGCATTTGTTCTCTCACTTTTCTGAAGGGCCAAGGGTTAAAATTAAGGTGTGGGCAAGATTCATTCCTTCTGAGAGCTCTGAAGGAGAATCAAAGTAGCCTCTCTCTGCTTCTGGTCACTGCTGCTAATCCTTGATATTTCTTGGCTTGTAGATGCACTGATCCAATCTCTGCCAGTGTCTTCACACGGGGTCTCTGTGTGCCCAGTCCTCTTCTTATAAGAACACACCAATCAGTGCATGTAGCATCCATCTGAAATCTAAACCCAGAAAGATGGAGCTCTTGAAAACCTTAACTAAGCACATCTGCCAAGACCTCCTCTCCAAGTAAGGCCATAGCCTCAGGTTCCATGTGAACATGAATGGGTGTGTGTGAATGTGATTTAATGTACTACAGAGGGCACGCTTTGGCCTCAGGAGGAGTGTTTCGCCAGTACCTGCTTCACAGCCCTGAGATTGCCCAGGCATTTGCCACATGTTCTTGTCTTCCCACCATTTATCCACCATTAGGCCTTTTCCCCTAAGTTAGTCAAGCGTCAGTTTCTGTCACTTGTGATCATGACCCTCCCTCCCCCCCATGTCACAAATTTAAACTGATACAGGCAGTTTCTTTAATGGGCACTATGTTATTCTGACTAGCAAGCAATCCTAAGGAGGGAGGATGAATCAGCAAGAACCCGCTTGCTTCATCTAGCTTCAGGGCAGTCCACAGAGGATTGATCCCTGAGCTACTAACGAATTTTGCAACTGTCACAGAACAATGCAAATAAGTAAGATCCACATCTGCTGAACACCATCATGAGGTCAAACTGTGTGTAAATAAATGCCTGTTTCAAGGAGTGAGTAAATCCTTAGGTAAGGAGTGACAGGTGTTTGTTGGCACAAACACAGCAAGGCATTATGGGTCGGATATTAATGAACTCATGCTCCTGGGCCTCACAGAGCCCCAGCTCAACTGCTTCAACTAGTTGACAAACTGAACTCAGGGTACCCGGCGAGAGCACTACCATTTTGATGAACAGGGTTGGTTGGGGATGATGCTTCCTAACTTGCATTTTAATATAAATTTGATGCTTCATCTGAGCAATGTGGAAAGAGCATTCAGATAAAAGAGAGGGACAAACATCAAGTGACCAGAGGATGAAACTTCTATCTAATCTGTGCCCACTGGAAATGCTTCGTGGGAAGGTATTTTTTGGGGGTGTGGGGTTGTTCCCCTACCCTGCTCCAAGCCTTCCTCCTCATGCCCACCCCCACCCCAGCATACATCCTACTGGGAGAATGTCTCTGAATAATGAAGTTTTAATAAATGAAGCTTTAATGAGCCTGATAGTCTGCCTAAGACCCCTTCAAATTGTAGTCTTTCATTTGTATTCTTCAATCCTTTTTGAAGAAATGAACCTGATGGCAGGTAGTATGTTTCCTTTCCAGGATGAGCTGATAGAGCCTCACGCTGCTGCAGTGGGAGGTAAAACATTAAAAGGCCCTTTGTGGCTATGAGACATGCCCACTCTCCAAGAGACACTGGGCAGGTTTGCTGAAGCTCCTCAGAATTGACTAGTGGCCCTGGTCCACCCATCTCAACCAACCCAGTCTTCATTTGCACTGCATGCCTTCTCTGAGCTCCAACTGCATGCTTCATTTGAGGATGACAAAGCCTCTATTGTCTGAGAAGATGCGCAGACATATAAACTAATCAATGCTCCCCCTGTCCCAGGGGAGTGTGAAATTCTCCCATCATGACTCACCAGCTTCCCTGGAAATTCCTGTCGTAACTCAGGCACTTAATATCAATGGTGTCTCTGCTTCCTTCCTTCTTGCACACCCCCCCAGGCATTAACTGTCAACCTTCCTCTCCCTAAAATATACTTTGAATCTATTCACTTCATGCCATCCCTACGGCCCCAAGGTGTGTCTTGCATTGACTATGAAACTAGATTCTGTATCCATTTTCCAGGGCTGTCAAAACAAAGCATCGTAACTCAGGTGGCTTTTAAGAACAGTCCACCACCTGTCTATCAGTTCGTGGTGCAGTGGTAGCTAGAGTGTTGCTGTGAAATTGGAAGCCGTGCCACCGATATGACAAACCCCAGAAGGGTCAGCAATGATGGGCAGGCTTCAGTGGAACCTCGAGCCCTGTGGTGCTCAACCTTACTTTAATACAATTCCTCATGTTGTGGTGACCCCCAACCATAAAATCATTTTCCTTGCTACTTCATAACTGTAATTTTGCTACTGCCATGAATCAGGTGACTCGTGTTAAAAGGTCGCTGGACCCCAAAAGGGGTCACAACCCACAGATTGAGAACCACTGCTCTAGCCTAAGGCAGACTAGGAAGAAAAACCTGGTGATCTACTTCCAAATATTAACAAATGAAAGCCTTATGGGTCACAACAAAATATGGTCCTATAGAGTGCTGGAAGATGAGCCACTGACCTGCACACAACAGCTACAAAAATAGACTCAAACACACCAACAAAGGCCTGCTGAACTCCAAAGCCCTAACAAACCCACTGCCCTCAAGTCCATGCCAACTCATAGACGCCCTATAGGACAGGGGCGAACTGTGTATTAGTCTGGGTATGCTAGAGAAAATCGAGGGAGACTCATGTGTATGAGAGAGAGTTGGTGGTTTTTAAAAATCATTTCCCTATTATTTAATCATTATATTAGGGATTCATACAACTCTTATCACAATCCATCCATCCATCCATTATAAAGCACATTTATACATTCATTGCCCTCATCATTGTCAAAACATTTGCCCTCCACATAAGCCCCTGGCACCTGCTCCTCATTTTTCTCCTCCCTCCCCACTCCCCCCTCCTTATGAACCCTTGATAATTTTATTGGGGGCTCATACAATTCTTATCACAGTCATTCCATCCATCCATCCATCCATCCATCCATCCATCCATCCATCCATCCATCCACCCATTGTGTGTCAAGTGCATTTGTACATGTGTTGCCCTCATCCTTCTCAAAATATTTGCTTTCTACTTGAGCCCTTGGTATCAGCTCCTCATTTCCCCACTTCCATCCTCCTCCCCCTCCCTCATAAATCCTTGATAATATATAAATTATTTTGGCATATCTTACACGTCAAACATCTCACTTCCCCCACTTTTCTGTTGTCCGTCCCCCAGGGCAGAGGTTTTATGTAGATCCTTGTAATTGGTTCACTCTTTCTACCCCACCTTCCCTCCACCCTCCTGGTATTGCCACTCTCCCCACTGGTCCTGAAGGGATCATCTGTCGTGGATTCCCTGTGTTTCCAGCTCCTGTCTGTACCAGAGTACATGTTCTGGTCTAATTCTACCTTATAAGTCCAGAGAGAGAGTTTTATATCAATCAGTAATTGTACATTAAGCAAACGTCCCAGCCCAGTGCAGATCAAATCCATAAGTCTGATATTAGCCCATATGTCTGATACCAATCTATAAATTCCTTTTCAGACCCATAAAACCTGTGCAGTGATGCTGAATGCAGGATAATCACAGGCCAATGGGTGGAAAGTCTTGTGGATCCAGTGGCATTGTAAGCATCTCAGTGCTGGCAGCGATCTCTCTGAGGCTTCTTTGGCTTCAGAGGTCTGGTCGCATCCATTTGGCTTGCCTTCTGTGATGTCTCCCAACGAGTAGCAGAGAGAGAGAGAGAGAGAGAGAGAGAGAGAGAGAGAGAGAGAGAGAGAGAGAGAGAGAGAGAGAGAGAGAGAGAGAGAGGTGTCTTCCACCTCCAAGGAGGAAGTACCAGATTTCTCAGAGTTCTCAGGAGAAGGCTATGCCCCCATAAAAATCTCACTGACTATCTCCAGATTGGCAGCCTAGACTCCACGCCTACACTCCTAATCCTTAACTCGACACAAGATTAGGTGACTACCACAGGCTCCTAGTCCATAACAAGCCCATTTATTTTTTCCCTGCATACCGACACCAATCCATTACCCAAAGCTTTACCCAATGGGTGGAGATCTACTTCTAAAACATGAATATAGAAAAATCGCCTTTGCTTGAAGGCTCTCAAGGAAATGCTCACTGAAAACTCCATCCTATTATCTCACCTCCCCCAAATTAGTCTTCTTCTGGGCTTTCAGTCACACCAAGATCTCTCCTGCCCCAAGGCCTTTACATGCACTGTCATCTCTTCCAAGCCCTGAAGTGCCAAGTTCACAGTTCCAGTTAATCTCCCTGATGCTGAATTTTAAGAACTGTGTGTGTGGGAGGGAAGGGGTTGGGGTGTTTGTTGAACTGCTGGGTTTTGGAGCAATTTGTTATGCAACCTCATTTTGTCAATAACTGGTTAATTAATGCAGCATTCATTTGCCCTTCTTCCACTCTCAGCACATGGCTTGTATCTTTGGGATCACTCTTCCACCATGCTCCATCTCCATGCTTCTGCTGGCATTGTTCCAATCTGCCAGCTCCAGGCCTGCCTAGTCAGGGCATGACTTTCCTCTGTCCAAAGGGACTGGGTCAGACTCAGTATGTGAATCATGCTAGGTTAATGATATCTAACCCTAAAAATGCCCCAGAAACAATTACCCCATTGCTAATGAGTCCATTTTGAATCATAGAAGGCCCCTGTGGGGTTTCTCAGACTGTAAATATTTATGTGAGCAGAAAGTTCCATCTTTTTCCCTCTGAGGTAGCTGGTAGGGTAGCACTGCCAACCTTGCAGTTAGCAATCCAATGCTTACCTGATAGTACCACCAATGATTAGAAAGGAAAAGAGCCTCTCTCTAATAGAATTCCTGAGCTTCTAGATAAAACTACAGCTGTCATCAGGAAGCCTTCGTGAAACTCAAAAGGAAACAGCACTGAAAGGAAAAGGTTCAAACTCTGATGGTATCAACTGAGTGCCAGAACCCAGCTATTCCTGATGCTCTGTCCCCAGACTTACAAATTCCATAAACCTACCCATTCATTCCTTCTCCTGCTCCTTCCCTTCTTACGCCCCAAGGTACTTTGACTTAGCTTTGAAGGCACTCACAACTTCACGGGTTCTGCCTTGCACAGGTGTCTGCTTGCTTCCAGTTCAGTCCTGATATTGTCCCTATCTTTAGCCATGTTAGGCTTGCATCCTAGAGCTTTCCTTTGCTTGTCTCCCTATTGCTATTGTCCTATGAAGTCTGTGGCTTTATCTTTAAGTATAAGTCCTGCCCTTCCGCTTTCGTAGAAATCTGTCTCTGTATCTTGGCTCGTGGCAGGTTGTGTCCTTCAAAGATGACTGTCCTAATGTTGCACATCGCACATTCTCTTGTTACAAGATGAATTTGTGTTCATTTTTCCAGAAATAGGGCCTGCTTTCCCTCTTCCTTGCATCTTGGCAGGCCTTTGACTATGGCAGAAGTGTTGCTCTGTGACTTCCACCTGGTCGTATTGGGTTGTTCAGCATTGGGACCCTGTCAGGATATTGCAAGGAAGACCAAGCCAAATGAAAATGTCACATATAGGGTTCTTCTTGAGCTCCAACCAATAGAAGTATCAGTCGTGTGAGGGAGTGAGTCTTAAGAGAGCTGCAGCCTCTGTCTTTGAGCTACCCCAGCTAATGCTTGATGAAGCCAAAACTAGTGTCCTCACTGAGCTCTGCCCAGATTGCAGATTTGTGAGCAAAATTGATATTATCATTACTTTAAGATCTTAATTGTGGGGATACTTTCTGTTAGCAGCAGATCATCAGAATACTGCCTAATCAGACTGCATTGCCAGTTTTACTCTCTCCCTCCATATATCTATCTATCTATAGATATAGATATAGATAGAGATAGAGATAGAGATAGAGATAGAGATAGAGATAGATATAGATATAGATATAGATATAGATTTAGATATAGATTTAAATATAGATTTAGATATAGATTTAGATATAGATTTAGATATAGATTTAGATATAGATATCCTCCACTCATCTGAAAGTTGGTTGTACTATAATGATTTGTGTATTGTTATGATGCTGGAAGCTCTGTTCCCAGAATTTCAAATACCAGCAGGATTGCCCATGGTGGACAGGTTTCAGTGAAGCTTCTAGACTAAGACAGACAAGGAAGAGGGGCCTGACCGTCCACTTCCAAAAATTACTGAAAGAAAACCTTATGGATCACAAGAGAACACTGACTGACTAATGTGTTTTGGACACACTATCAGTGGACAATTGCTAGAGGAAGACACCATATTTGATGAAATAGAGGGACAGGGAAGATCCTTGTTGAGGCAGATTGACCTAATCGCTGCAACAATGGACTTCAACATTCAGGAATGTGTGACAATGGTGCCAGATAAGACAGCACTCCATTCCATTTCATATAAGGTCTCCATGGATCACAGTAGACTTGATGGCACTCTCTATATGTTTGTCTTCAGTGACTTCCCATAGGGCTGCTCTGCCTGGCAGCCTCTATTCTTCATGCTTCCAAATGGGGAGCACAACAGGTCCATAGTCACTGATATTCCCCTCAATCACCAGGTAAAGTAAGGAGGCACGAAGCTAACTAGGTTGTTCTCTTTGCCTTGTCTCTCTTCCTTTTCCCTTCCTCCAACAGGGCTAGAGGGGGTAAATACTTACCTTGCAGTCTAGAAGAGAATTTCTTCCACACCAAAATCTTCTCCTTCCTCAAAAGGCACATACATGCCTTTCTCCTTGTTTTGAATTAAAATGGCAGATGGGATGGTAGGAAAGAAAATGAACTAGTCTAACAGAATGGCCAAACAGATTTACCTTCCACATAAGAATGCAAATAACTCCTCAATCTTGTTATAGAGTCATGATATGATGAGCTCCATCAAAGCACAGTAGAACACCACGGAAGTCAGACCAGAAAGACCATATTGAGTTGATTTTGTATGAGAGATTCTAGTTGCTAATTATACTTTTCATAACAGACAGATGGCAGGTATAGAAGCCCAGACTTAAAATGTCTTTATCTAATTGCCTGCCTAAATATATATTTGCAATATGGTCTTCAAAGGGAATACTTTCTTTACCTTAAATTCCATTTCTTTTTCCGCTCTTTTATGTAATTTTATTTAAGTATCATTGGTGTACAATAAACCATAGTGTGTTTTGCTCTTTGAGGTTTTTTAAAAAGAATCATTTTATTGGGGGCTCCTACAACTCTTAGTACAATCTATACATAAATCCACTGTGTACATTTGTTGCCATCATTATTCTCAAAACATTTGCTTTCTACTTGAGCCCTTGGTATTAGCTCCTCATTTCCCCTCCTTCCCCCTCCCCCACCCTCATGGACCCTTGATAATTTATAAATTATTATTCTGTCCTATCTTACACTGTATGACATCTACCGTCACCCACTTTTTTGTTGTCCCTCCCTCATGGAGGAGGTTATATGTAGATCCTTGTAATCAGATCCCTCTTTCTACCCCACCTTTCCTCCACCCTCCTGTTATTGCTACTCTCAGCACCAGTCCTGAAGGGGTCATCTGTCCTGGTTTCCCTGTGTTTCCAGTTCCTATATGGACCAGTGTATATTCTCTGGTCTAGCCAGGTTTGTAAGGTAGAATTGGGATCATGATAGTGGGCGCGGTAGAATTTAGGAACGAGAGGAAAGTTATATGTTTCATCGTTGCTACACTGCATCCTGACTGGCTCATCTCTTCCCAGCGACCCTTTTGTAAGGGGTTGTCCAGTTGCCTACAGATAGATCTTGGATCCCCTAACTGTACCCCCCCCATTCACAATGATATGATTCTTTTTGTTCTTTATGCCTGATACCTGATCCCTTCTACATCTTGTGATCACACAGGCTGGTGTGCTTCTTTCATGTGCGCTTTATTGCTTCTGAGTTAGATGGCCACTTTTGAACCTTCTAGTCTTTAAAACCCTACACTATCTTTTGATAGATAGGCTCCATAAGCTTTCTTCACCTCATTTGTTTATACACCCACTTTTTGTCTTGAGTGATTGTGTCGGGAAGGTGACCATCATGGAATACCAGTTCCTTAAATTCCATATCTATAGGCTTAAGTCTTACCCACAGGAAGCCTATTTTTATTTTATCCCTGGAACAAAATCTTGCAATAATTTTCTCTTTTTGGGTAAGTCCATCCTGAATCACTTATCCTTTAACATTTACAAGAATTTATCTGTAACCAACCCCATTTACATAGTCTCATTCATGCTATTTCCACAATAATTGCTAATAACCCTATTTTTTAGAATCGGAAGAAAGCATCAGCATCAATATCCCATTGCCACTGAGTTGATTTCAACTCATGGGTACCCTATAGGACAGAATAGTATTGCCTCATAGGTTTCCAAGGCTGAAAAAAAATCTCTTTATTGTGAGATGAGTGAAGGTTTACAGAATACATCCGTTTTCCATGTGACAGTTCACACATATTTTGCTTCATGATATTGACTGCAGTCTGCTCAACGTAATATCACTTATTGCACTTCCTCCTTGTAGTTCCTGTTTCCATTCCCCCTTCTTTCCTGACCGTTCTGAACTTTATCTTTGAATAAATTATATCCTTTTGATTCAAATAGTTGATTAGTGTTACTTTTTACCTTATAGATCTACCTATTGTTTGGCTGAAGATTGAGCCAAGGGAGTGAGTTCAGTTCCAGATCTGAAGGTGCCTAAGGACAACAGTCTTGTGGGTTCCAAGAATCTCTCTCTGAGCAATACCCCTGAACTTTTAAAATAAGTTTAAACTTTGTTGCACATATTTCTCCTTTCTATCCCAAAATTCCAAAGCAAACTCATTATCATTGTGTTGAAGCTGACTCATAGAGACCCTACAAGATAGAATAGAACTTCACCCTTTCATTTTCCAAGGCTTAAATCTTTACCAGAGCAGACAAACTCATATATCTCACATGGACCAACTGATAGGTTAGAACCACTTACTTTGTGTTTAGGAGCTCAATGAGGAGTCCACTCTGCCATTAGAGCTCGTTAAGAATGCTATTCAGGATTCCCTAATGCTATCCCTCTCAGATCAGTTGGTAGTGGTAATAAATGTAAATCTTAAGGGGGTCAGACTGCCACATCGTAACTCTTCCTTGGGGAAGATGGGGGGTTTGAACTGCTGATTGATTAGCCCTTAAGTGCTTAATTACTGCCTCACCAGGGTTCTCCTTAACATCAGAACAGTGGACACTTATTGGTTTTTCTTGCTGGTCTCTGTTCCCTAAAAATTGCACTTTATCCACAGGGTTTTCTTCCACAACACACAGCTGCTAGTGTTTTTGGTTTTTTTCTCCACATGACTTCACCTTCCTGGTCAAAGCTGATTTGTCCAGTGCTAAACACACAATGAAAACATAGCCATATTTGCACACTACACAATTTGAAGTGAGACAGCAAGCTATTTGTTGAGTTTTTTGAATGACAGAAGTCTAAAAGGAAGTGTTATGATGCAGGAAACAGTGAGTTTTGATGTCCAGGATCTATGCTGGGGACCCAGTTGGCACTCCGAATGACTATTCAAAGTGATGGTATGAATTCTCCTCTTCCATGACCTACACATATAATAGATATAACCACTAAGTCCATGATTTGACAAATGTCTTGTGTGATTGAGTTTTGGTTCCCCATAGGATTAGATCCTGAGACAAAGGTTTTAATTAAGCCATTTTGGGGGGAGATATCAATAAGGAAATGGGAAACAGAAAAGGGAAAGAAGGCAGCCAATGAAAAGTACATTATCAAACAATTTAAAATAGTGAGCAACTGGAGGTTAATCTTATTGGAGACACTCTAGAAAATCCACTAGTTATTCTGCCCAGAATGTGAGGGAGTGTGGCTATTTGTCCAACAACTCCTATGGGTCATTGGTTAAGGGTTACTCCAGGAAGCAAGAATTAACTCCACAACCTCCTAAGCCATGCATGCTCAGGTACAGTGGTCTACAGAAACTAGAGAAAGCAGGAAGAGAGATATGCTGGCCATTCGGAATTAGGCTAGCATGCCAAGTTGTCAGACATGTCAGGTTCTTGCACTATCATAACTTGTGAGATATACCACTGGTATTTCAAACACAAGCATAGTTACCCGTGGTGGAAAATTTTCAGAAAAGCTTACAAGCTAAATAGACTAGAAAGAATAACCTGCCAATCTACATCTGAAAAAAATAGTGGTGTTTGTGGAGCACATTGATAGCAGTGGAATATTGTTTCATATAGTGCAGGATGATGAACCCCTCAAGTTGGAAGACACTCAAAATATAATTGGGGAAGAGCTGTCTCCTCAAAGTAGAGTTGACCTTAGTGATATAAAGTTTTCAGGACCTATATTTGTTGATGTGGCAATGACTCAAAATGAGAAGAAACAGCAGTACTGCAATAACCACTAACAAGAAGATGGGATGCATGAAATATGGATCTAGAAAAATTGGAACCCATGACAAAATGGAACACATAAAGATCAAACACTCTAGGTGTTATTGAACTGAAATAGACTGGTATTGGCCATTTTGAATGTCATAATAATATGGTTTACATACCAGAGAAACAAATTTGAAAGGAATGGATGACTTTCATGTTAAAAAAGAGAATGTTTCAACATCGATTCCAATGTTCACCATTGTTAGGTGTAGGATATATTACACCTACAAGGATGAATAATTAATAAAGTTATTATTCAAATTGACACACCAACCACTAATGCTAACAATAAAGCCATTGAGGATTTTTACCAACCTTTTCAGTCTGAAATTGATGAAACATGCAATCAAGATTACTGATGACTTGAATGCAAAAATTGGAAACTAAGGAGGAGGATCACTAGTTAGAAAATATGGCCATGGGGATGGAAGCCACATGGGAGATCTCATGACAGAATATTCCAATAAGGATGGCTTATTGATTGAACATTTATTTTTCAGTGATGTAAACAGTAACCATAGACATGGATCATGTATATTGGATAGAAATACACAGGAATTAAATCAACTACATCTGTTGAAATAAACTACTATATATACTCGAGTATAACCCAAGGCAACTAATTTTACCCCCCAAAGCTGGGGTGCTTTTTCAGCATAAAAAATGTGCAGAAAAAAACTCGGCTTATACTCAAGTATTTACGGTATAAAGAAGTTCAATATCATCAGTCACGAGACTGGAGACCAACTGTGGAACAAACCATCAATGGCAAATTCAACTTGAATTCAAATAAAATTGAAACAAGTCCCCAAGAGTCAAAGTATGAATTTGAGTATATCTCATCTAAATTAGAGGATACTTCAAGAAGAAAGTTGACACATTGAACACAAATCACCTGAGATGATACGAGTTCTGCAATAATATCAAGAACATCATAAATAAAGAAATTCAAAGATAATTAAAAAGATAGAAACTAAAGAAAAGACAAAATGGATGTCACGTTGAATGTGGAGTAGCTGAAGCCAATGAAAGAAATGATGAAGTACGAAAAAGAGAGAGAGAGAAATATAGAAATAATTGATGACGTAAAGACGCTGAATAAAGAAGCTGAACATAAAATTTCAAAGGGGAATTCAAAAAGATGGAATAAAGAATTATATTAAAAGGTGCAAAGACCTGGAATTAGGACAGCAAAAATGAAAAGCATGTGCATTTCACTAGCTGAAAAAATTGAAGAGATTCAAAATACAGAATTACACAGATAGCATCAAAAGAAGATGAAAGGGATTCACTGACCACATGAAGCCCAGGCTCCACAGCGCTGAGTCCAGAAGACCAAGATAGCATAGGGTTCTCACTGCAGATTGCTCTGAGGGTACTCACAGTAGTAGGCCCTGGATCAACTTGGGAAAATGTAGAACTCAAAATAAGAAGACTAACCTTAGGATATGATAGGCACTAGTGGAATTCCCATTTGACACCTGACCTCACCTCCATGGCTCAACTTTCAGCCCCCAAATAGGAGACCTATACTGTCAACGATGTACAATTCAGAGCCCAGCATTTGTCAGGGAGTTACTCAGAAGGCAGGAAGGAATGGGAACGAAAGACCAATGGAAACGACAAACAAAGGGAGGGAATAGGAAAAGTAGTATTGCATTGTAGGTATTGCAATCAATATCATAAAACATTGCATGAATTGTAAGGAAAATCAATATACTCTGTAGATTTTCCCTCACATCACAATCAAAACAGTGTAAAAAGAAAATTAGTCATATGACCGAGTACACTGGTAGATCTTGCTGAAAACCAATTTCCAGTGTTAAAAGATGTCACTTTGAAGAATAAGGCACAGCTGAGCCCTAGTGGTATAGTGGTTACAAATATAATGCGTCAGAACCAACCCAGTTGGGTAGCTCAACACAAGATCAACAGTTCAGCTCCCATACAAAGTTCCAGTATTGGAAACCCACAGGGATATCTCTCCCCTGTCCTATAGAGTTGCTAAGGGTTGGAATCAACTTGATGGCAGTGAACTGGATGTAAGCCAGGCTGACTAGAGACACAAATCAAGTGCCACTCATATATGTGCAATAAATAGTTTTCTATAAAGAAGTCATTATAGTATTTCTATTTCAAGGAAATATCCCAGGCCAGTCCAACTCAAGTCCTTAGTCCAACACTAGCCCATAAGTTCCTTTCCAATTTACGCAGTTACATGCAATGATGCAGAATGCAGGGATGTCAAAGGCCAGTGATTGCAATGTCTTGTGGACCCAAGGTCGATGGAAGCATGGCAAGACTCTGGCAGCTCTCAACGTGGGCAGGGAGCAGTCAGGTGAATGCAAAAAGAAGGGGAGGTTCCCAGGGCCCTCCTTATGAGAAGGCCATGGCCACAAAGAGGCACCATCAGGCTATGGTGTGATTGACAGATTGGATACCAACCTTACACTTTTACATATCTTCAAACTGACATAAAATTATATAACTATCATACTATGGCATTTTCAATCACCTCATATGTACTTGAAAATGGACAATAATTATGAAAGGTAAAATAAAAGTTGATGTCTTTGAATTATGATGCTGGTGAAGAATATTGAATATTCCATGGACTTTCAGAAGAAGGAACAAATCTTTCTTGGCGGAAGTAGAGCCAGAATGCTTCCTAGACGTGAGAATGGCAAGACTTCATATCACATACTTTGGACATGTTAACAGCTGAGCATAGTCCCTAGAGAAGGATATCATACTTGATAAATTGGAGTGGTGAAAAAAAGAAGAAGGTCCTCAATGGGATGAATTGGCATACTGGCTGCAAAAACGGTCTCCAACATTCACTGTGAGGAAACAGGATGTGGGTGCTATGAGTTAGAGCCAAATTAACAGTGTCTAACAATGACAACTCCCCTCCCCCGCCCCATCTGTCAATTTGCTGCACTGTGGTAGCTTGTGCTTTGCTGTAATGCTGGGAGTTAGTCCACTAGTACTTCAAATACCAGGCAGGATCACCCACGGTGAACAGATTTCAACACAGCTTCCAGACTAAGAACTGACAGGACGACAAAACAATCAGTCCACTTCTGAGGGATTCACCATTGAAAACTTTCTGCATAGCAGTAAAATATTGTCTGATATAATGCCAGAAAATGAGCCCCTCAGATTGCAAAACAATCAAAATATCACCGAGAAAGAGAGCTTCCTCAAAGTAGAGTCCACCTTAATGATAACTCAAAACCTCACAACAGGAGCTGGAGATAACATCATAATAAATGGAGAAAATATTGAAGTTATCAAGAATTTGGTGTTGCTTAGATTCACAACTAATGCTCATGGAAACAACAATCAAGAAACTAAATAACATATTGCATTAGGCAAATCTACTGCACATAACCACTTTAAAGTACGGAAGATCAAGAATTTCACTTAGGATTAAGTTGCGCCTGGCCCAAGGCATGGTATTTTCTGCCACATCTTATGCATGTGAAATTTGAACATTGAATGAGAACGACTGAAGGAGAACTGGTGCATTTGAATTAAGGTACTGACAAAAAAAATACTGAAAGTACCATGGGTGGAGAGAAGAACAAACAAATCTGTCTGAGAAGAAGTGCAGCTAAATGTTCCTTGGCAGATAGGATGGCGAGACTTCATCTCCTGTACTTTGCAGATGTTATCAGGACAGACCAGTCCCTGGAGGACATCATACACATTACAGTGGAGGGGTTGCAAAAAGAGGAAGACACCCGATCAAATGGATCGAGACAATTCCTACAACAATGTGCTCAAACATAACAAAATTTTTGAGTATGGAGCAGGACCAGGCAATGTTTCATTCTGTTGTGTAGGCATTATTATGAGACAGAACTGACTTGAAGGCATCTAGCAACAAAGTGTACTAAAGCTTTCTGGCACCTTCATTTGCTGATGGATTATAATTCAAAATGAGAAAAATCATTGCAACCATTCATTAATAATCAGAACATGAATCGTGCAAATTAAGAATCTAGGAAAATTGGAAATCATAAAAAACGGAATCTGACCTATAAAGATCAGTATCCTAGGCATTGGTGAGTTGAAATAGTCCCTTTGAATCTTAAAATGATAAGAATGACTATGCTGACAATGACAAATTCAAAAGAATGTCTCTTTCATCCTCAAAAAGAGCATTTCTAGATCTATCTTGAAATGCAATGCTGCCTGTGACAGAATAATATCTATCTTCACACACAAGGAAGGCCGGTTAATAGAACCATTATTCAAATTTTCTCACAAACCACTAAAGCCAATGAAGAATTGTACCAACTTCTTTAGTCTGAAATTGATCACACATGTACTGAAAATGCATTAATAATTGCTGACAATTGGAATGCACACATGGAAACAAAAAGGAAGAAAGAGTAATTAGAAACTATGGCTTTGGGGATCGAAAAGAAGCTGAAGAATGCATGAAAAAATTCTGCAAGAGCAATAACTGCCTCGTTGCAAACATCTTTATTCAACAACAGGAGCGGCATATATACATGTGGAATACACAGGAATGGAACTGATTAAATCTGTGGGAAGACATGATAGAGAAGCTCAATATCATTGAGACAAAATAAGACCAGGGGCCAACTATGTAACAGACTATCAATTACTAATATGCAAGTTCAAGTCATACCTGAAGAAAATTAAAATAAGAACGCAAAAGAGCCCAAATACAGCCTACATTATATCTGTGGTCGGTTGGGGTTTCTAGAGAAACAAACCAGTGATACTGATACATGTAGAAGAAGGAAATTTATATCAATAAAGAATTTTACATTAAGAAGTCCACACAACAAGAAACCCCAGTCCAACTCCAGCCCATAAATCAGATGCAAACTAGAGGCCCTTCCAGACTCATGAAGCTGTTGGAGGAATAGCCCAAGAAACAGGAAAACCACAGGTTGGTGGAGGCAGAGTTGGGAGAATCCAAAGTCAACAGGCAGTTGGCAGGCCACAGACAGCTCTTAGGGTCAGCAGGTCTCATGGTGATTGCCATCCCAAGAAGCCAGACGTAGGGTCCAGGGTCTTTTCATCAGGAAGAAAAAGAGTGAGCCCATTCTCCACAGTCTACTTATAGCTATGAAATAGGTCACACCCCCAAGGAGACTGTGACCTGCACCTTCTGAAGATCCTGGTCAAACTAAATTGACACCAAACCTTACTATCACAATATCTCACCTGAATTTAGAGCCTATCTCAAGAATGGTTCGGACATATTGAACATTAATGATCAGCTACCAGAAGACTTGTGAAATAGCATCAAGGTCATCAATCTTTTTTTTTTTTGTCATGTCAACTGGGGCTATTATTTATTTATCATAAATTATTTTATTGGGGGCTCCTCAAAAAGATCATTAATAATAGAGGAAAGAAAGAAAATACTACAGTGGATATCAGAGGAGATTGTGAAACTTGCTCTTGAACCTAAAGCAGCTAAAGCAAATGGAAGAAATGATGAAATAAAAGAGTTGAACAGAAAAATTTGAAAGGCCAGCTTGAGAAGATAAAGTAAAGAATTATATTGTAACGTGTAAAGACCTGGAATTAGGAAAGCAAAAGGAATTAGTACAGTCAGCATATCATAAATTGAAAGAACAGAAGAAAAAATCCAAGCCTTGGACTAAAAATGTTGAAGGATTATTTATCAAACTATTGAATGATGCAGGGAGAATCCAAAGAACATGGAAGGAGTATACAGAGTCTCTGTACCCAAGAATTAGTTGAGGTTCTACTAGTTCAAAAGGCCAAGAAGAAGTTGAAGCTGCAATGTAAGCATTAGTGAAAAGCAAGGAAGGGATAGGAATGGAAATATTTCAACACGCTCATGCAGTGATAGTCCATGTCAAGAAATTTGGAAGATAGCTATCTGGCCAACCAACTGGAAGTAATTAATATTTGTGTCCATTCTAAAGAAATATGACGCAACAAAATCTGCAAATTAATTTAAAGTAACATTAATATGACATGCAAGTACAATTTTATTGAAGATAACTTTAAAAGTAGTTATAGCAATATGTCAACAGGAAGCTGCCAGAAATCCAGGCTGTATTAAAAGAGGGCATGAGGCAAGGTATATCAATGCTGATTTCAGATGGACCTTGGCTGAAAACAGAGGATACAAGGAAAATGCTTACTTATGTACTATTGACTATGCAGAGGATTTTACTGTGTATCATAACAAACTTTGGGTAGCATATGAATACATATGAGAACAATGGGAATTCCCGTACATTTAATTGTGCTCCTGTGGTACCTGTACATAAACCAACAGGAAGTGGTTCGAATAGAACAAGGGGATACTGCGTGGTTTAAAATCAGGAGAGTGTGTGTTGTGGTTATATCCTTTCACCATATGTGTTAGACAGGGTTCTCTAGAGAAACAAAACCAGGACATTTATGATTTGATAGATAGATAGAACACGAAGGAATATAACAGCTAATTAGTCCACATAGCAGTACAGAGGACTCAGTTTAACTCACTTCCATGCAACAGTAAATATGGCAGTACAGCCAGGCAGCAAACTGCAGAACTAGGTAAGGCAGCCACACACTGGTCTGATCACCAGAGAGCAACTGAGAGATAGGTGTGGCTTGCTGAGCCATTTATCTCTTTGCCCACGAATCAAACTGCGAACTTATTAATCCCACATGTTCTTATTGGCCAGGTTGGCACTATAAACCTACCTATCTATCACACTATACTTATTCAAATAATCTGAGAAGCTGCTCTGTATGAAGAAGTTGAGGCATCTGAATTGGAGGAAGAATCATTAACAACCTGTGTTATGCAGATGACCCAATCTTACTGGCTGAAAGTCAATAGGCCTTGAAGTACTTACTGATAAAGCTCATATAAATTAGTCTTCAACACTAAGAATACAAATGTCTTCTCAACTTGACAAATATAAACACACAACATCATTACAAATAGAGAAATGTAGCTAAACTCTATTTTACTTGGACCCACAATCAATACTCACAGAAGCAGCAGTCAATAAATCAACGTATTTCATTGGAAAAATCTGTTGTAAAAGACCTCTTTAAAATGTGAAAGAGCAAATGTTTTACTCTGGGGATTAGCAAGTTATGCCTGCTTTTAGCCTTGATATTTTTAATCACCTTAGATGCATGTGAAAGGAGTCTTAATTTCAGTGTCTGGTATGGGTTGGATGACTCACAGCAAGGTTGGTGGTTCAACCCACTTGCTGCTCCACAGAAGAAAGAGGAAGCTATTTGACCCTGTAAAGATTTACAGCCTTGGAAACCCTATATGGTCACTATGAATAACAATAGACTTGATGGTAATGTTTGACATATGCATGTGAAATATGGACCATAATTAAGGAAGACTGAAGAAAATATGATGCCTTTAAAATATGATGTTGCAAATAATATTGAATATACCACGAATGCCCAGCAGAACAAAGAGGTCTGTCCCTGAAGAAGTACAGCCACAATGTGTTTTAGAAGTGAGGATGGTAAAACTTCATTTCATATACTTTGAACATGGTATCAGGAGAAATTAGTCCCTAGAAAAGGACAAAATACTTGGTAGAGCATCATCAAAAAACAGGTAAACCCGGAATGAGATGGATCAACACAGTGGCTGTAACAATAGGCTAAAATATGACCATTGTGAGGATGTCACAGGACTAGAAAGGCTTTTATTCTATTGTGCATAGGGTCACTATAAGTGGCAGTGTGTGAGTTTTTGTTGATTAACAACACTGGGATATGAGCAATGTCCCCATGTCATATGCTAAACTGTCACCATGCTGGACACAGTTGATCTTTGTGGCTTTAGAGGGTAATTATTTGGAGGGTTATGATTCCACTGAATTTTTTTCTGTGTATTCAAACTATTCCATCCTAAGATTCTACAGATCTATCCAAACCAAGCTCACTGCCATTGAATCAATGCTAACTCATATCGACCCTACAGGACATGGGTAAAATTGTACCTGTGAGGTTCTGAGACTGTACCTCTTTACAGAGTAGAGTCCCATCTTTCTCCCGAAGAGCAGCCGGTGATTTCAAAATACCGACCGTGCAATTAGCAGCCCAATGTGTAACCAAGAACTATTCAGGGAAGCTAGAGGGAGAGCATGAAAAGAAATGAGTAGTTGAGGTGGTTGGATGCACATCCATCCCTTTGTTCTACTCTCTATGACTTTTTCTGAGTTCATTCAAAATATAAATTAAGACACAAAATAGAATTCTACCCAACCCTGCTATATGCCTAAACAGTATCCATTTTTCTCATTCTTACTACTAATAGAAGCTCAATTTTGTTTAGGGTGATAATGTACCTACTTAAATCGCTCACTCCTAGGCTGCCTTGCAGCTATGCATAAACATTTGACCCAGTTTGGGCCAAATATGTGTAGGTGAAAGATACTGAGTAGGACTCCCCAGAAAGTTTTTGTTGTTGTTTAAGGCAAAACACTTGTCTGGCATAACCCATTTCATTTTTGTCCTTGGCTCTTCTGCTGTCATGCTCCCTAGTCAGAATATTGAAAGATGGGAGAGTCACATAGGCTACATGAGTTTGGCAGACCAAAAAGCATGCATTCTCCTATATCCAAGATGAGTCCCTGAGCAAATATGCCAGACCTAGGCTACCTATTTCACAACTTACTATTGTATAAGACAAACCCCTGTGTGGTGCAAAGGGTTAACACAATTCACTGCTAAGCCAAAGATGCCTTGGAAGAAAAACCTGGCAATCTACATTTAAAAATTCAGCCCTTGAAAACTTCATGGAGCACAGTTCTACCCTGAATCATATGGGGTAACTGTAAATCAGAATCAATTCAGTGGCAACTGGTTTGGTATTTTTTCTGTTAATATAAGAAAAATGAAGCTTTTGTGATTAGACCACTAGAGTCGGTTTGTTTTTTTCCCATGTATGCAGATGCAATTTGGACTGATAGAGAAATAATTAAAAGAATGTAGAGTTAAGTAAGCGTAATGATTATGGAACTAATCATTTAGCAATGGGCTGCTAACCACAAGGTCAGTAGTTCAAATGCACCAGTCACTCAGCGGGAGAAAAGTGAAACTCTCTGCTTCTGTAAAGATTTACAGTCTTGGAAGCCCTATATGGGGTTGCTATAAGTTGTAATCAACTTGATAGCATTGTATTTGTTTGAGTTTGGTGACTAGTATGTAAGCTTTGAGGGGGTAGTAATAGATACTTTGAATACTATTCTTAGCACTATAGGTATTATGTCTTTTGCAAATGGATAAACGAACAAAAGCGATATTCATTTTGTGTTTTCTGTAGTTTGCCTTATTCTTCCAAGAAGATTGCTCAAGTGTTAAGACCCAGTCTTCTCAGGCATACTTGAATAAAAGAATAACTGATAGACACAGACTTGAACCCTTGCCTGTGTGATCATTGGTGTGTCACTGTTTTTCAATCCATTTCTCATCTGTGAACTGGGGATTACACACGTAGCCCACAGGGTTCTTTTGGAGATTCAGAGTAATATGTGTGTCTTTGACTGAGTGCCCGTGCATGCCGAGCTTATTCCTCAGGCCTGGGTGCAGGGAGTCTATTTGAGATCTGATGGCAGGGAGTGGGAATAGGAAAGCGGACGCAAGACTGAGTTAGGGGGAGAAGCAATCACAATGGGAACGGGGTGTTGAGGCTTTTAATGTAGGATACAGGGGCTTGATTCCCCCAGGACTTCTGAGGAACATGGGTTCTGTCCTAGAATTGTCTACCAGAAACAGGAGGCTGGGCTCTTCTTCGCCTGTAGTGGTGTTGAGCATTCCTCCTAGTAAGGTGACCTCTCCTACCTTCCTGGGTTTGGCTTTCCATGCCTTTGAAAAGGCTTCGAGTCAGAAGGACATGGAGAGCTGCGTGCTGCACAGTTGTGATAAGACACCATTTCAGCAGGAGCCTGCACTTACATAGAGCCGTTCGCCACTGCTATGATGGATATCAGGAGGAGCCCTGGAAGTGCAGTGGTTACAAGTTGGTTTGCTAACTTCAAGGTCAGCAGCTCAAAACTACTAGCTCCAAGGAAGAAAGATGGGGTTTTCTACTCCAATAAAGAGTTGTAGTGTTTGAAACTCGCAGGGGGCAATTGTACACTGCCCCACAGGATCGCTATGAGTCGGTATTGACTGGAAGGCAGTGAGATGGTGTCAGAGATGGATCAAAGGAATGTGGCATGGCAACCCTAAGAATCTGCTACAGAACCAGAAAGTGCCTGGGATAGATGAGTTTATTGTGCTTGGCCTTTTAAAACCATCAAACGGGCAACAGTTAGAAAGTCAAACATACCAAGTGTCATTGGAGATCCGGAGAAAGCAGAGAAACACTGCTAATGATGCAGGTTTGCTGCACAGCAATCTGGCAGAGCTTAGTGAAAGTCCATTGAATGGACCCTAGGACCTAGTGAGCCCCTCCTGGGCGTACAACCAAAGAAGCGCAGTCACTGAGTTGACTTTCATTCCTCGTGACCATATCAAACAAAGCTGAATGGTCCCATGATGTTTTCAAGGCTTCTATTGGGAAGTAGACAGCCATGCCTTTATCCCACAGTGCGTGGAAGACGGCTTCAAACTACTGACCTTTGGGTTAGCAGCCAAGCACTTAATATCTCCCCCATCAAAGCTCTCTCCTGGATGTAGAAAAACAAACAAAACCCCAGTTGATTCTTCCTCATTAGCAACCCTACAAGGCACAGTAGAATTGCTGCTTTAGGTTAACAAAACTAAATTCTTACGACAGCAGACAGCCTCTCTTTGCTCCATGGAATAGCTGGTGGGTTGGAACTGCTCACCTTGGGGTTAGCAGCCCAACACATAATTCCTGGGTATATAGGCCAAGCTATTTATCCAATTCACAGGGCCCTTGGGACATTTTTACAAGAATGGTCACCACACTGATACCTGCAGTAGAGAAGAGTTGGAGCTGAATTGGATGCCAATCAACAGACAACTGAAGAAGGAAACAAAAGAAAGATGATGATTGCTCATGACCAAGTGGCAGGCAGCAGCACATACAATTGATATGCAGCATGGCAATAACTCTTAATGACATTGCAAGGAGTTGAAAAGGTCAAAAACGGAATGAGATTTATATTGCAGTACCATTCATGGAAGCTGAAAGCCCATTCACCAAGCAGCATGGTCTAGTGCACATGGCTGTATGCCTATAAGGACACACACACACCAAGCACCCAGCAGAGGGTATTAGTCTGAAGAGGGGAATGGAAGTGATGTGAATGTGGAAAAGGAGGGACAAAACACAAGCAGGGCCTGACATTGATCAGGGTTCACGGTGTGCTATAAAGTAGGCATGATTAATCACTTCCATGTACCAGAAGGCTGAGCTAGATTTTTAAAGCAAATCGAGTGGCTGGAACACAATGGTTGTTAGCTGCTGTTGAGTCAGCCTCCATTCCAACTCACTGTGACAACCAGCTCCCAGTGACTCCATGGGCAATATTCTCTCTGGTCCTGCACCATCTCTTTGGTTGTGCATCAGATTGTGATTCACAGGGGTTTTCGTTAACTGGTTTTCAGAAGAATAAAGCCACGCTTTTCTTCATCGCTCATCTTAGCCTGGACACATCACAGAAACAGGTTCAGTCTCAAAGCCGCACCCAACCAAGCTTCCCCATTTCAGTATCATAGCAACACAGAATCAGTTCAGTACCTCAGCAATAACCAAGCATCCCCCTGACAAATGAGTGTTGGATGCACATGAGTTTTATTGTCTTGGACTCAAACCCAGATCTCCCACATGAAAAAGGAGAATTCTACAACTGAACCACCAATTTACCCTCAGAATATAATATGTATCCAGTAAATGGTTATTAAGAATGTGGCTGCCAGGAAAATCCAGCAATTTCCTGCCAAGGCTTAACACTAATATCTTCCCCCACACACTAGAAGGCTGCAGAGGAATGACTTTCTCCATGCCAGCCCTGGTATCTAGACAAGGGACCCTAACACTGAGCCACTGAGCCCCAGCAGGCTGGGGAGCAATGTCAAATTGGATGAGGGACAATCCTGGTTGAGTTAGTTTCCCTAAGCTCGCAGGGCAGTTTAGCATGTCCACAGCTGTGTTCAGAATAGCCATGCGATTACCACCGAGAGAAATTCTACATGCTTTCACACCCCATGCTAGTCGTTGCAGCCATCGTTGAGTACAGTTCATGCTCATCACTATCTAGAACTCACGGTGACGCTGTGGGTGAGCCGTTGGGCAGGTAACCTCAAGGTTGGCAGTTCAAAGGCACCAGTTGTTCACTGAGAGGAAGGTGAGATGATCTGCTCCTGTACAGATTTAGCCTGAGGAATTTTATATAGGGTCACAGTGAGTCAGGATCAACTCAATGGTGTTGGTTTGGTTTATTAGACCCACTATCAGATCATATTTAATGTTTTTATTAACATGTATATTTGCCACAAATCCAATGTCTTTTATTTTTATCACTGCATTTCAATACAATTTGTGCCTTTGTGATTCTGTATTTCATTGGAGGTATTTGGAAATATTATTCTGGGGAGTGGGCAGGTGTTCCATAGCCTTTCCTAAATGCCAAAAGGATCCATGGGGTTGCAATGGTTAAGACCCTCTAATAGAGTTTATCAAAGAGCCCTGGAGGCACAATGGTTAAGTGCTCAGCTGCTATCCAAAAGGTTGAAGGTTTGAACCCACCAGTGGCTCTGTTCTTGGAAGAAAAGCCAGGCAACTCATTCTTGTAAAGATTACAGCATAGAAAAGCCTAGAGCAGTGGTTCTCAAACTTCCTAATGCCACAACCCTTTCATACAGTTCCTCATGTTGTGGTGACCTCCACAACCATAAAAATATTCTCATTGCTACTTCATAACTGTAATTTTGTTACAGTCACCCTGTGCAAGGGTCCCACAGGTGGAGAACCATTGGTCTAGAGAGCTCTGCACTGATGCATTGAGTCACTATGAGTTGGACTGGACTAGAAGTTTCCTAACAAAAACACCAACAATCATTTTTTACCATACCTTGTTAACTCAAAAAGATTAACAAGCAATTTCACAAATGAGGACATCCAGTTGCCCCTCCAAACTGGACAAGCATGAGTTAAATGGTGACCTTGACCCCACGGTATCCTCCAGTTGGTGCCATGCTGCCTTTATTCCCTCTGCCTCTCAGTTCTGTGGAGAAGAAGGGGAAAGGGAGGGAAAGAAAAAGAAAGAAATGAAAAGATAATTTTCCCAGCTTCTTCACATCACTGAATTGAACTTTACTTTTAATAAAAGTATTATGAAATGGAAATGGTGCTTTCACTATTTTGCTTTTAGGTGATATTCAGAGACATGGTGCTGGTAATTATTTGAGCCGGGGAGGTTAGTGTGCAGACTTTCTGAACATGGTTGAGCCAGCATGCCCCCTTCCAGGCCTAGCATTTCCCTGGACTATGAGAAGTTATAGACAGTCTACCCTCTTCTTCCTCTGATTTCGCTGCAAACCATGGACACACTGGTTCTGACTTGGCCTGGCTCCAGTACAGAAAAAAATATCCTCCTTGCATAATTGTAGTGCTTGCATTGGAAGGCACCCAGAGACAAATCTCTCATCTGGTGGCATAATGGGTTATGTGTTGGGCTATTAACTGCAAGGTCAGCAGTTGGAATTCACCAGTCGCTCCTTTGGAGAAAGATGAGGCTTTCTTCTCCCATAAAGAGTTATAGCCTTAGATGAGTATAAAAACTCAAAATGCATTGGCAGAGATTCCACAGAGAATAAGCCTCCATTAAATCCCCTGGGACCATTCACCAGGGATGGGATTAAACCCTGCTCACCGTCAGTACATCAGAAAGTGTATTGTTGCAGATATGATTAGGTTAAACATTAACATCTTATCATTTGTCTTTACTTTTAACACGTTTTCATTTGTTCTTTTTTTAATATTCTGCTTTCCTTTTTATTGAAAAAAGTAACTAATGTCACTAACCAAGTAGAGAATTTGTTAAATGAGAATCTAATCGGTTATGTAAACTTTCACTGTAAACATAACACAATTTTATTTTTACAAAGAGTTATAGCCTTGGAAACCCAGGAGGCCAGAGTATTTTCTCTCGATAGGATTGTTATGCACCCAATGGCAATGAGTGTTGTTGGATTTTGTTTCTTTATTGTTTTCTGTAGCTATGGTGGGGTATAGGGGTTATGTGTTGGGCTGCTAAACGCAATGTCTGAAATGGCAAATTTGAAATCCCCAGCCACTCCAAGGGAGAAAGATGAGGCTTTCTACTCCCCTAAAGAGTTCTAGTCTCAGAGCAGCCAGTCCACAAAGAGAACAACATGGCTGGCCCCACTATGAGACATGATGCCCCTCAGTGACCAAGGGTGATACAGGGGACAACACTGGAGACACAGTGTGCGAATTGCACCTAACCTGATTCCACCACACCGAGGCAAAGTGTGGTGGAGTGCAGTGGAACAGCAAGGGAATGGAGTGTCAAGGTCCCCAGGGAATGCTGAAAGTGGACTTTGGGGCCAGGTTGTGGTGCCTCAACAGACTGGATTGGAAAACACTCCTAAGGTCCAACAAATGATCCTTGAACTAACTATAAGCTCTACTTTCTTGATGTGTTTTGTTTTGTTCTTTGTCAGTGGTTTGTTTTTGTTGTTTTGTTGTCTGGTTGTATACTGTTGCTCTGTTTTCCTCTGTCTTGTTTTCGTGCATGTTAGTGTCTCCACAGGTCTGTCTAAATAAGACAGGCTGGATGAACTATCTGGAGGAAAAACAACAGCACCAACAGTTCCGGGGGCACTTGGGATAGGGGGAGGTGCGGGGGGGGCAAGGAAGTGGTGTTAACAAACACAGGGACAAGGGAACAACATGGGACTCAAAATGGTAGTGAGGGGGAAGTGGCAGGCCTGGTAGGGAATGATCAAGGGTAAGATTACGTAAAGAAGAGGTATAGCTGTAACCCAGGTTGGGACGGAGCATGGTAGTGGGACAGGAGGAAAGTCAAGGGAGATGGAGGAGAGAGCTAGGAGTCAAAGTGCATTTATAGAGGTCTAGACAAAGACATTTTCATGCAAATATATTATATATATATATATATGTATGGGGAAATAGATCTCTGTGTCTATAATTATAGGTTTAGTATTAAGGTGGTGATAGGACCTTGGGCCTTAACTCAAGCACTCCCTCAATGCATGAATACTTTCTTTTATTAAATTGGCACTCTACAGTGCTCATCCTCCCGACACAGCTGCTGAAGCCAAAGCTTGTGAACAAGTAAATGTGGTGAAGAAAGCTGATGGTGCCCGGCTATCAAAAGAGATAGTGTCTGGGGTCTTAAAGACTTGAAGATAAACAAGCGGCCATCTAGCTCAGAAGCAACAAAGCCCACATGGAAGAGCACACCAGCCTGTGTGATCACGAGGTCCCGAAGGGATCAGTTATCAGGCATCAAAAAACAAAAAAAATCACAGTATTGGCTGCACACCTCCATGATACGATTGGCAAAGACAAACGGGTGCATAAGCAAATGTGGCAAAGAAAGCTGATGGTGCCTGGCTATCAAAAGAGATAGTGTCTGGGGTCTTAAAGGCTTGAAGGTGAAAAAGCGGCCATCTAGCTCAGAAGCAAAAAAGCCCACATGGAAGAAGCACACCAGCCTGTGCGATCACATGGTGCCAAAGGGACCAGGTATAAGGTATTATGCAAAAAATATATATATACCATATATATGGTATGTATATGGTATATATGTGTAAATATATATAAATATATATATAAATATATATATATATATATAATAGTGAATGAAGGGGGAAGTGCAGAGTGGAGACCCAAAGCCCATTTATGGCCACTGGAGATCCCCTCACAAAGGGGTTTAGGAGAGGAGATGGGTCAGTCAGGGTGTGATGTAGTACTGATGAAAAACACAGCTTTTCCCTAGATCCTGGATGCTTCCTCCCCACAACTACCATGATCCGTATTCTACCTTGCAGGACTGGATAGGGCAGAGGTTGTACACTGGTACATATAGGAGCTGGAGGCATAGGGAATCCAGGGTGGATGATACCTTCAGGACCAGGAGTGTGAAGGGCGATACTGGGAGAGTAGAGGGTGAGTGGGTTGGAAACGGGGAACAGATTACAAGGATCCACATGTAACCTCCTCCCTGGGAGACAGACGGCAGAGAAGGTGGGGAGGGAGACTCCGGAGAGGGCAAGATATGACAAAATAACAATCTGTAGATTATCAAGGGCTCAAGATGGAGTGGGGAGTGGGGAGGGAGGTTAAAAAAAAGAGGACCTGATGCAAAGGGCTTAAGTGGAGAGCAAATGCTTTGAGAGTGATTAGGGCAAAGAATGTACGGATATGCTTTAT
The DNA here is from genome assembly GCF_050624435.1 of Tenrec ecaudatus. Classification (NCBI taxonomy): domain Eukaryota; kingdom Metazoa; phylum Chordata; class Mammalia; order Afrosoricida; family Tenrecidae; genus Tenrec; species Tenrec ecaudatus. Next base: position 30,373 of record NW_027457768.1, read on the forward strand.
ACAATTGATGTATGTATATGTATGGATTGTAATAAGAGTTGTATGAGCCCCTAATAAAATGTTTAAAAAAAAAAGAGTTCCAGTCTCAGAAACTCACAGGTGCAGTTCTACCCCAAACTATAGAGTTGCCATGAGTCGGCATCAACTGGATGGCAGGAAGGACACATAACGATTCAGACCTGGGCTTAGTTTGGGTTCTCACTGAAGCAGACCCTGGTCAAAGACTTAAAGGCAATGAGCTTATTTAGGAAACTCTGAGCATGCAGGTAATGATGTGGGGTTGTGAGCCAGTGGAGGGAAGGGCCACCGATAACAAATAGATTGTGAATCCAATTACAAACCTGGGAAACTGCTGCTTAATCACTTAGGAAGACTCCAGGGGTAGGGTGTAGCAAACGCCTCTCAGAGTTTTGCCATCCAAGGAGTGAGGGGTCTGGTCAGGGCTGTTCCCAGGGGCATATGTTCCTCAGCACATTCAGCTAGCACCAGCAAAGGGACCTTCAGAGCTGGCCCTTGGTGACTGAGGCGAGTACACAGAATCAGGAATTTGGGAGTGAAGAGAAGGAGCACCGGGAGTGTCTGCTACAGATTGGAGACTGGAAAGTCAACTCGTTGCTCCTCAAGGGGACAGGCGCTCCCCTCTCTGGATCTCACTTTTAACATCGATACACAAAGGTCGATTCTGTGAGGGTCACAGACTTGGGACTCCCATAGCCAAATGAGGACCTGTGTGGACTCTGGTTGGCCTGCTTATTCACTGCCATCTAGAAGATTCCAACTCACCGTGACCCTGTAAGACCAAGCAGAACTGCCCCTGTGGGTTTCCGAGGTTGAAATTCTATATGGACTAGAAAGTCTCATCTCTGCACAACCCCCACCCTATCCCCCCCCCCCCCGCTCCCCCAGTGTGACTGGTGGTTTCAAACTACTGACCTTCTAGTTAGCTGCCCAACACATAACCCACTGTGCCACCAGGGCTCTTTGGCCTACCTGGCTTCTATCCAATGTTATTGAATCGCCTTTGAAAAAATCAGGAGGTTTTTAAGAAAACAGGAATTTTGACTTTCTCTAGAAAAATCGATCTTGCATCACTGGAACATAAACTAGAGGATCCACAATTCCACGTGGCTCTGGGAATCTCAACATTTCTTCCTCCTGCTCAAAGTAAAATGGTTTAAGGGGACCTTTCACAGCTGGTGGGCTGGTCTCCTTTCTAGAAAGTTGCCTCTGTAAAGAAAATGCATCTTTCTTCCCTTTTACCTAGTTGGGGGTGGTGAGGGTAGCAGGAGCCATTGGGTTAAGAAAAAACAGTTGAGGTAGCTTCAGTCTGCCCTGCCAGGGCTTTAGAGTCCAAGCCTTTTTTGCTCCAGCTGACTGGCCTGCTGTTTCCAGGGCAGCCCCACCATCTGTTCCCAGATGCAGGGAGGGAGCCCACTTTCCTTCATCACACCTGCCCCAAACTCAGGCCCAGAACTACTGTCTAAACACAGAACAACTTTTGTCTGTGGCCAAATGTGGGACCCCAAATTTCTTCCCTCTTTCCCGATACTCCTTCAGTGACTTGATGACCTGGGCCAGGCTGAGATGAATTAGCTTGCTCCTCACAGCTGGCTGCTGGGTTCCAGTCAACTCCCAGAGGCCACTGGCTGTGCCCATCAGTAGAAGTGGGAGTTGAGAACCCTCAGCTCTTGGCTGAGCAGCTCTGTCAGTCTGTAGCTGTTGACTGTAGCTGCTTCTGACAGCCAGTCTAGCTGGTGCTTTAAGTCATTTCAGTCGCTCCACCTCAGCTGTGATTAGTCTAGTCTCTGTAGCCTCAGAGGGAGGGGAAAACAAAACACCTCAATTACTTTGAATCAGAGTGGGTTATCCTCTTTTAAAAGGCAGAAAGTCTGAATTGGAGGATATTTTGGGGGGTCTCTTTTATGCATTTCACATTTACGAAATAAGCACTAACAGTATTTGTTCCAGTAAGTGGATCAGAACCAACTAAGGGCACACTCCTCCCACCAGGCCACGCCTCACTAAGAATAGAGGTCCATCACTTGTCTGGCATTTTGTGGTACTGTGGTGACTTTTGTTTTGTGTGATACTGGGAGCTATGTGATTGGCATTTCATATACCAGCAGGGTCACCCAAAGAGCTTCCAGACAAAGAACAGACCATGAAGAAGGAATTGGCTGCCCGCATGGGAAGAATGAGCCATTGAAAACCCTATGGATAGCAGCAACACTGTCAGTTACTAGACCCCCCATAAACAACAGAAGAACATTGTCAGAACGTGTGCCAGAAGATGAGCTCTTCAACTTGGAAAGTACTCAAAATACGGCTGAGGAAGAGGAAGAGCTGACTTTTCATAGGCAAGTCGACCATAATGATGCAAATCGAGTATAGCTATCAGGACCTTCATTTGCTGATGGGGCACAACTCAAAATGAGGAGAAACAGTTCAAATCGTCATTAATAATTGAAACTTGGGATGTATGAAATATGAATCTAGGGACATTATAAGTCATTAAAAATGAAATGGAATACATAAAGATTGATATTGTAAGCATTAGTTAGCTGAAATGGACTGATATCGACCATTTTGAAACAGAAAATCTTATGGTTTACTCTGCTGGAAATGACACAATCAAGAGAAACAACATTGCATTCATCATCAAAAGGACATTTTAAGATCTATTTTAATGTACAATGCTATCTTTGATAGGATGCTATCTAGCCCCCTTCAAGGAGAACCAATCAATACAACTATTGTTCAAATTTATGCACCAACCACCCAAAGCTGGTGACGCAGAAATTGAATAATTCTACCACCATATTCAGTCCCAAATTTGTCAGACTTGCTATCAAAATGCTATTGGAATGCAAAAGTTGAAAACAAAGAGGAAGGATCAGTAGTTGAAAAATATGGTCTTGGTGATAGAAACCAAGCTGGAGATCGCATGAGAGAGTTTGCAAGACCAATAAATTGCTGATAGCATATACTATATTTTCCAACTTCTGTTCTTTCCTCTTTGGTTCCTACATTTGCACTCCAATCACCAATAATTACCAATTTATTTTGATTGTATGTTAGAATTTTGCATGATTAATGATTTCTTCAAACATATGATCAACAACAAAAAAGGTGACCATAAATGTGGACTTCTCCAGATGGAATACACAGAAATCAAATTGACTACAACTGTGGGAAGAGACAATAAAAGAAGCTCAATATCAGCAACTGAAACCAGTCCTGGGGCTGATTGTGGAACAGATCAGCAATTGTTCATATGTGAGCTCTAGTTGAAGTTCAAGAAAATGCAAACAAGTACACGAGAGTCAATATACAACCTTGATAATAACCCACCAAATTTTGAGAACATCTCTGAATAAAGCACAGTGTCATTTTTAAAAAAAGGAAATAAAGAAAAGATACAAGTGCTTATCAGAAGAGACTCTGAAACTTACTCTTAATCAGAGAGTAGCCAAGGCAAATGGAAGAAATGATGAAGTAAAGAGCTAAAAAGAAAATTTCAAAGGACAACTCGAGAATACAAAGTAAAATATTATCACAAAATGTGCAAAGGCCTAGAGTTAGAAAACCAAAACAGAACATATTCAGCATATCTTAAACTGAAAGAACTGAAGAAAAATGTCAAGTATCGAGGTGCAATATTAAAAAATTCTATGGGCAAAATATTGAATAATGAAGGAAACATCTGAGGAAGATGGAAACAATATGGAGTCACTGTATCAAAAAGAATAGACCAACATTCAACCATTTCAGGAGGTAACATATGAGCAAGAACCAATGGTCAGGAAAGAAGAAATCCAAGATGCATGGAAAGCACTAGCCCAAAAAAAAGATGCCAGGAATTGCTGGGATATCTATTGAAATGTTTCCACAAGCCGATAAAGCACTGGCAGCACTCACTCATCTATGTCAGGAAATTTGGAATACAGCTACTTGGCTAATGGACTGGAAGAGATCCATATGTGTATACATACCAAAGAAGGGAGACCAACAGAATGGTCAAATTATGTAACCCTATCATTGGCATCACATGTGAGTCAAATTGTACTGAAGCTAATACAACAACAGTTGCATTAATTCATTGACAGAAAGTTACCATATTCAGCATTCAAGAGCCATCGTGGCACAGTGGTTACAGGTTGGATTGCAAACCCCAAGGTCAGCAGTTCAAAACCACCAGTCACTCCGTGGGAGAAAGGCAAGGTTTTCTACTCCCATAATGAGTTACAGTCTCAGAAACTCACAGGGGCAGTTAGTTCTACCCTATACTATAGGGTCAGGATGAGTTGTCATCAACTACAAGGCAGTGAGTTTGGTTTCCCAGAGATTTAATCCAGATTCAGAAGAGGATGTGGAACAAAGGATATCAGGTATCAGATGGATCTTGCCTGAAAGCAGTGAATACCCAAAAGATGTTTATTTATGTTTTATTAACACCCAAGGTATCTGACTGTGTGGATCATAACAAAACATGGATAGTTTTGAGAAGGGAATTCCAGAACACTTTGTCTTGCTCATGTGAAACTTGTACATGGATTAAGAAGCAGTAGCACAAGTAGAACAAGGGTAGATTGCATGGTTTAAGAATCAAGAAAGGTGTGCATCCAGGTTGCACCCACTTATTATACTTTTTCAATCTGTATGGTGAGCAAATAATCATAGAAGCCAAATTATATGAAAAAGAGCACAGAATCAGATTTGGAGGAAATATTATTAACAACCTGCTATATGCAGACAACACAGTTTGGCTTGCTGACAAGGATGGGGGAGTTGAAGCACTTGCTGGTGAAGATCAAGGATTGCAGCCTTCAATGTGGGATACAACTCAACACAAAGAAAACCAAAGTCCTCACAACTGAACCAATAGGTAACATGATGATAAATCGAGAAAAACTTGAAGTTGTCAAGGATTTTGTCTTGTCTGGATCCACAAGCAATGCTCCTGGAAGCAGCAGTCAAGAGATGAAAAGATACATTGCACTGGGTAGATCTGCTGCATAAGAGCTCTTTAGAATGTTGAAAAGTTAGGATGTTACTTTAAGCAGGAAGTGCACCTGATCCAAACCATGGTATTTTCATTTGCCTCATCTGCATGTGAAAAGCTTGCCATAGAGTGAAGAAGACCCAGGTAAACTGTATGAATTTGAACCATGGTACTGGCAAAGAATATTGACAGTACCATGGACTGCCAAAAGAACAAACAAAATCTGTCTTGGAAGTACAGCCAGAATTCCCATTAGAAGTAAGGATGGTGAGACTTTGGACATTTTGTCAGTGGAGACCAGTCCCTGGAGAGGCATCATGCTTAGAAAAATGGAAGGGCTGTGAAAAAAGGTTGAAGGCCCTTGAAGAGCTGGATTGACACAGTGACTACAACAAGAGGACTGAGCATAGGAACACTTGGGTGGATGGAGGAGGAGCTGTTATTGTTATATTCTGCTGTGAATAGGTTTGCCATGGACCAGAACCAACTGGATGGCAAACTAACAACAACAACAACAACAACAACAACAACAACAACAGGGAGAGACATTAAAAAGCCAAACTCACTGCCATTGAGTTGACCTTGATTCAGAGCAACCCGTGAGTTTCCCGAGAGTGTAACTTTTCACAGGAGGGGAAAGCCTGTTTAACCTACTACTTAGCAGCCCAGCCCATAACCAGGGCTCCACAAGGATAGAGAGAAGCACTGTTAGGGCTGGATAGGGCAGAGGCTGTATACTGGTACATATGAGGGCTGGAGGTACAGGGAATCCAGGGTGGACGATACCTTCAGGACCAAGGGTGTGAGGGGCGATGCTGGGAGAGTGGAGGGTGAGTGGGTTGGAAAGGGGGAACTGATTACAAGGATCCACATGTGACCTCTTCCCTGGGAGAGGGACAGCCGAGAACCGGGGAAGGGAGACTCCGGATAGGGCAAAATATGACAAAATAACGATGTATAAATTACCAAGGGCACATGACGGAAGGGGGAAGGGGAGGGAGGGGGAAAAAAAGAGGACCTGATGCAAAGGGCTTAAGTGGAGAGCAAATGCTTTGAGAATGATTGGGGTAGGGAATGTATGGATGTGCTTTATACAATTGAAGTATGAATATGGGTGGATTGTGATAAGAGTTGTATGAGTCCCTATTAAAATGTAAGAAAAGAAAAGAGGAGAAAAAAATGATTAGGGCAAAGACTGTACAGATGTGCTTTATACAATTGATGTATGTATATTTATGAACTGTGATAAGAGTTGTATGAGCCCCTAATAAATTGTTTAAAAAATGATCCTCAATTCTATCTGAATCCTTGCCAGGGCTGCAAGTTGCCTTAATAAACACGAGCAAAAAAAGTACCTCTGGCAGCAGACCGCTCAGGTTCAAATCCAGGCTCTCTAACTTATTGACTATGTGACCTTGGACCTCTCTGTGCTTCCAAAGACTCACTTTCCAAAAGGGAAGTCATAAGCCAACTTTTCTTATTCCTCACTGGGTTGCTTTGAAGATGAAATGAGACATCTATCTAAAAATGCTTCTGACCATCCCTTGGTTCTCAGAGCTCCACAAATGCTATGGATTATTGTTTTAAGATTATGAATAATTTTTTTCCAAGGGTAGTGCAAAGATTAACATCAGTGCTACTTCTCTCTGACAAAATATAAATCCAAATTTCTAAATAGCAGGGTCTGAACGGATGCGCTGTTAACAGCATCTTTCATTTCTCCCATCACTTGTCACAGTAAATCTGATAAGAAATGCTGGGCTAGGGCCTGCAGCCAAGCCCCTCACTGGCAGAGTGCAGGACCTCAGGTTGTTGGCAGGCCAAGGGGCATCACAATGGCAAGAGGAGACTCCACAAAGGGCCCCTGCTTCCTCCCCCACTCCCCCCTTCCCCACGTTCAGGGTGAAACGTCAAAATACTATTTTTTGTCACCTTGTGAAATAATGAGCCCCCATATTCGTTGTCTTGGCATCATCAGAGTGCAACAGCCACGTGGGGTAATCTCTGTCTCCTTGTTAATGCTGCTCAGTTCAAACATTTTCACAGGCCCGGGCAAAATGAAACCCGTGCTTTCTACCTAGGTGGAGTTTGAGGCGATTCAGCCCATTTGCTTCTGCTGAAGAGGCTACCTCAGAAAAACAGGAAATAAAAACATAGAGGGTGCCATTGACATTAGGTTTCTCGTTTTCTTCCTTTCTTCCCTACCTTCCTTTCTTCTTCTTGCCCTTCTCTTTCTCTTTTCTTCCTTCCCTCCCTTTGCTCACGTCTTCCTGCCTGCCTTCACCATCCATCTTCCCTCCCGCACTCCTCCATTTCTTCTTCACTCCTCTCTCCCCACCCCCACCTTTCTCCTTTCCTTCCCTGCCTTTTCCCTTCAGCCTCACAGTCTCCCTCCTTCACTCTCTCCCTTTCCCCACCTTGTTTTGATCCAGTGATTTGTACTCATTTCTTCCTCTCATCCCACCCCTCCCCATTGCTGGAGAAACATCAGTTCCTTGTGGCGCTGGTTTCTTGGCGCCAGACCCTGTTCTTTGGGTGTTCACAAGTCTGTGTCCTGTGTGCAAACATAAGACAGACGTATGATCAGGGTTGGACAGAAGATGGGATTTGAAAGGTGTTCTGCACCCCAAATCTCCAGGAGGCAAAGGTAAAGTCAGGATCCTGCCTTTAAGGTTATGTCTCCCATTGTAACTGCTTCCCACAGAGGCTCCTGCCTCCTGGCCACCTGAGGCCTGCTGCCTGCCTTCCTCTAGCTCCTGGGGAATTGTGACAGCAGTGGCAAGAACAACAAAAATCCCCAGGAGTTGACAAGAAGGGAGGCTGCCTTGCTCGAGAGACGGCCCCTCACCCACCTGCATGATGTTGAGATACAGGTTCTCATCCCTGTGACTGGGCAAGAAACACCCCCTCCCCAAACGCAGTGGCTTCAAACAAGGACCATCATCGTGTGGTTCCTGGGAGGCCACTGGGTCGTGCTTGGAGTCTCCCATGAGTTGGCAGTCATATGGGAGCTGGGGCAGGGTCCTCTGGTGACTCCAGTGCCTACACGTGCACTCAGAGGGCTGGCAGCAGAAGCTGCCGTTAGCTGTGTGCTTAGCTGGGTTGTTGGTTGGAGTGTCTCCACGTGGCCTTTCCAGGTGGCTCAGGCTCCTTTCAGCATAGTGTCTGGGAGCTGAGAAGTGTCCCGAGAGGTATCACGTGGAGGCTGGACATTCTGAGGGTGAGCACTCAAGAAGAAATCTTTGAAGGGATTTTTCAGAAGCTGTGAAGCACTTAGGGGGAGGGAAGGGGGTTGCCCAAACTAGATGTCACAGTGTCATCTTCTCCATAATCTATTGGTCACAGAGGTCATGAAACATCCCAATTTAAGGGGAAAGGGCATAGACTCTACCTTCCTATAGGTAGCCTGTCAAGGAATTTGGGGGTCACATACGAAGACTGGGAGACCCTGGGTGGCACAAATGGTTAAGGACTCAACGTATCAAGAGGTGGGCAGTTGCACCCCTCAGAAGAAATAACTAATGGCCTGCTTCTAGAAGCCCACAGGCTTGAGAATCCTGTGATGTGTAGTTTCTCACTGGCACCCAGGGGGTCCTCAGGAGCCAGAACCAACATAACAGCAACGGGTTGGGTTTTTGTTGATTTTGTTTGGGCTAATATTAAAACAACTAGTATGAAATTATATATGTATTGTGTTTAACTCTCAGGACTCTGATTATGCTGAAGTTGAACAAAACCGTCTGCCTCTTCTATGAACGCCAGCCAATGGAGGCAAAGGGTGAGGGTCTAGAGGAAGAATGAATGTCACATTCCCGTCCTTATGTTTCAGTTGTCCTTAAAGGGCACAGGGGACAAACCAGATGTCTTTGATATGATTTTAGCCTAATGATGTGCTAGTATGATGATGAGCAGCCTGAAAAGTGTTTTTAACTAATGTGATCCAATATTTGAAAAGTTGACAATTTCACATCGAATTTTATATTCTCAGCATCTCAGTTACAAACAGAAAATCAGGCCTTAAAATCCTTGCATTTCCCCAAGGCAACAACAGTCTGGAGCTAGAATTTGAATTTCCCCTGTGGATGAGCTGACACGTGCCTTTTAACCACAGTCCCCATCCATCCCTATTGCCCCAACTCAGAGGTTGGCTACTAGTATCCTTTATCTATATGGCTAAATAGGTTAGTTGGTTTGGATTGGGTTGCTAGTTTTTCCTGTTTTGTTTTTGCTTACTTTTGATTCTTTGGGGGGCTAGGAAATGGTGTGTATTTTGGTACCATGTCTTCCAAAGCGAGAAAATAAAACCCAGTAAGCCAAGAAGGTCAAACAGTCTACATTAATGATGAAAGGAGGAGCCCTGTTGGTGAAGCAGATTATGAGTTGGACTTCTAACTGCAAGATCAGAAGTTCGAAACTCCCCTCCCCACCCCCACTCCACAAGAGAAAGATGAGATTTTCTACTCCTGTAAAGATTTACAGCCTTGGAAACCCACAGGGGCAGTTCTATACTCTGTCCAAAGGGTTGCTATATGTCAGAATTGATTCCAGGTTAGTGAGGTTTTCTTGATTGATATAAATAATTTTTGGTGAGTATTGAAAAAGCCAGTCAATATTATTTTTAATACACATCAAAGAAGGTCCACCTTAATTGTTCACACAACCCTGCCACCGTCTTTCTTTATTCCCTTGCCTCCCACTCTCCTTTCTTCCTCCCTATGGTCTTTTATCTCATTCTTTTTCTTTCAAGGGTTAGCCTAGGAGTGGGAAAGTCTGACTAATTCTTAACCAAAAGACTAAATTGGTTTTATTGTTGATGTTATTACTTGGGTTAAATTTTTTTCTTTTCTCTTCTTCTATTGGTTTGTGTCATGTAACCCAGAAAATGAGGAAACATTTGGAACATCAAAACACTATCCTTTCTCAGTAGACTACAAGCATTAAAGGCAACAGAGATAAATACTCCAATAATAACAATAACATACAAGGATAGCTAGAGAGATAAATAGATAGAAAAACCACAAAATCTGAGCAGTTGTGGGAAGGAGAATGGGACTAGCCCCATGAATAAATATAGGTTTGCCAGAGAATAGTTCTATATACATATTAGCATATACTATAAATATGTCCATGAATATAATAGTGCATCCAGGAGGCATAGTTATGAAAATGTCTTAGCTCTAACAAAACCCCTTGAGGGAGCGTGTCCTAAATATGGGGGATCAGGAACAAAGCTCTGAGAGACCTCAAGATCAATTGGTACAAACTAGCTCACAAAGACAATGTTCTGTATCCATCAGGGAAGTGACTGGGGTCTTCAAAAGCTAGTGAGTAGCAAACTAAATGTTGGTTCTTGGTCTCACCCTATGTGTTGGACAGGGTTCTCTAGAGAGAGAAAACCATATTGCTAGTAATTATATATACATATATTTATAAAGCTAGATATACAATACAAGAAATGAACCACGAAATTATATACAGATAGATAACACAAGAAACTAACAGTGAAATTATAAAACAGTGAGACACTAGCAGTCCTTTAAGGCTTGAGAGCCGCCAGTTGCCAGTCCCTTTCTGTAGAGAGAGCTGGGCTATATATACCCAGGCAGCAAACAGCAAGGCAAGTCACCAACTGTCACCAACTGTCGGTCCCCAGCTCCAGAGATGAACATACCAATCCTGTGGGATTAAATGGACCTCAACTTACAGCGACACAGTCCACAAGCTAGGCATCCCACAGGTAGTGTACCCCTTTAAATTGAGGCACAGTACAAGCAAGGCAAGGCTCACGAAGCCATTTATCCCTCTGCCCTTCGATTAATCCTACTTGTGTTTATCGGCCAGGCTGGCACAATAAACTATTGCACCCTGTCTGGAGCAAATAACAGTGAATAAAATCAAGATGCCTGGCAACAATTAGTCCAAATCAGTAATGGACTATGCGTACCTCAGCCTCTATGATGCTAAGGTCAGAAGAACTAAATGGTGCCTGCCTATCACAAACAGCTGCTCTGAAAGGGATCATGGTACATGATCCTAGATAGAGTAGGGAGTAATGTGTAAGAAAACTGAAAGTCATACTACTACTACCAATAGTAATAATAATAATGATAAAAGATGAGATTTATTGGTTAGATAGACTAGAGAAATCCCCACTACTATGGTCCTTCATCACCCTTCAGGTCTGGAACTGAATTCCACCCCCTGAAAAATAGACAGGTTTATAAAGTGAACCTTATGAGAATCAAAGGTTGCAGCCCTTAGTATGGATTACAACTCAATGTCAAGAAGACACACATCCTCACAACTTGATCAATAGGTACCATGATAAATGGAGAAGTTTGTTGTTTTTTTAATTTGTTGTTATTTGTTGAAGTTGTCACGGATTTTTGTCTTGATGAGGTCTATAATCAATGCTCTTGGAAGCTGCAATCATGAGATCAAATGACGCATTGCATATGGATACATTTGGTGCACAATACGTCTGTAGAGTGCTAAAAAGCAAGGATGTTACTTTGAGGACTAAGGTGCACCTTACCCAAGCCATAGTAATTTAAATTGCCTCATAAGTATGTGAAAGTCAGACATTGAATAAGGAAGGCTGAAGAAGAATTGATATGTTTGAATTGTGGTGCTGGTGAAGAATATTGAAAGTAACATGGACTGCCAAGGGAACAAACAGATCTGTCTTAGAAGAAGTATGGTCAGAGGGCTCCTTAAAGGCAAGGATGGTGAGACTTCCTCTCACATACTTTGGTCATGTTACTAAGAGAGACTAGTCCCTGGAGAAGGACATCATGCCAGGTGAAGTAGAGGGACAGTGAAAGAGAGGAAGCCCCTTAAGGAGATGGATTGACAGTGACTGAAACAAGGGGCTCAAGCTTGGGAACAATTAGGAGAATAATTCAGGGCTAGGTAGTGATTCTTTCTGTTTGGCATAGGGTCAATGTGGGTTGCAACTGGCTCAATGGCACCTGATAAGAACAACTACACCAAAATGAATCATAGCACTGAGGAGCACACATTCCTCAGAACCATCAACCATTCAAAAGCTAATAGGCAGTATTTGCCCAAGGCCAAATTCAAAAGGCAGGCAAGGTTTGGGGAGAAGGGTGAATGAAAACAGGAAGCAGAGTTTCAATGGCATGAGTGATATTACATTGCAGGAGATTGTCATCAATGTCACATAAAAAAACGAGTATAAATTGTTATGTGCAAAGCTGATTTTCTCTGTCAATCTTATCCCACCTTACAATAAAAAGTTTCTTTTTTAAAAAAAAACGACACCATAGTTCATATAATAGACACAGCCAAAGATCTCCTGGACAATCCTAAAATGATCTCCCAAATGATTTGGGTAGTTAGCCCTCCCCAGGGAGTTCTACCCATTGAAACGCTGGGCGGTTATGGCTGCAATTATATTTCAGGCCAGAAGAGGCAGCAGAGGCCTGGTTGTTCAAATGCTGCAAAACTACCAGACAATGGGCAAACATTTTCTTTTCAAGGACGACTAGCGGCTCTGTCATATCCATGTCTGGTGTTCAATACTTGGGGACAGAATCCAGCCCGCTGGGTTTGGGTGGGGTCTGTTTCTCACCCATGCTTGGCTTGGGATTGTTCTATGGCATCCACTAAGTGGAGTCCTTTCCTTTCTGATGTCCCAAGAAAGCTGTTTTCTCCTTTTTCTCTCTCTGGCCCTCTTCCCAAGAACCCTGGGGTTCACTCTGCTTTCCTCTGGTTGATGTTTCTCAGGCAGTTACTTGACCTTGGATCATCTACTGCAGGTGACCATTTGCAAGGAACTGTACAGTCCTTGGATGGTGTTGTTCATGAGCTAGGCTGCGAACTATGGGTTAAAGGTTTGAGTTCACCCAGAGGTGCCTTCCAAGAAGGGCCTGGTGATATGCCTCTGGAAAAAACCCACCCCAGACATGGAAAACTCTAGGGACCGGACTTCTCTAACACACTTGGGCTCTCCATGAGTGCGAGTTGACTCAATGGCAATTGGTTGCTGGTATTCCTGTAAGTAGAAGACAACAATCTTTAAGCAGTCCCTCTTGGATTCATGGGAGGAGGATGGCTTCCGCTGAGAGAACTTCTCAGGGCTCCAAGGGCTCAATGATCTTACATAAAATGAGAGAAACGATGAGCCTGATGACAGATGATATTGCTATGCAGGCCCCATTTCAGGATGCTCAAGTTTCCAGGTCTTTCCCTGACTCACAGTGGAGCCCTGTGAGGTTCCAAATAGAAGGGCATCCTTGCTCCTAGGACCTGGAGCCTTGTAGCTGAGCAGAGCAGACATGATGAGAAAGAGGACCCAAGGGGGAAGTCAGAGGGCTGCTTCATTTGTCTCGTTGTCAAGCAAACAAATGTTATGGCAGGAAATTTCTCTTCAAGAGTGTTCTGATTTCTTGAAGGAAATCTTCTTCTGAACCATTTCCTCAGGGGAAAACCACTCAACTACCTCGGGAAGGAAGATTTTTCTCCTTCCAAGCTTACCAGGCTGTGCTAACTCACAGAGGAGGTGTGACTAGCAGGCAATGAAACTGATTTCCAGACTCCTATGAAAACCAGCAAGTGCTCGGCTGCTAAGTGAAAGGCCGGCAGTTGGAAAACCCCAGCTGCTCTGCAGGAGAAAGTGGTGGCTGACTGTGTCTGACAAGATGACAGCTTTGGAAACCCAATGGGGCAGTTCTCCTCTGTGCTCTTCAGTTGCTTTGAGTTGGAGTGGACTTGACAGTGATAGATCTGATCTTTTTTTCCCCATGAAAATCAGCTTGCACGAATACATGTGCATTCATGGATGACTGTGTCTGCTTTGGCATGCATGTGCAAATATGTGCCTATTTGCACGTGGATGGATACGTCTGTGAATGTGGGCGTCTCTATTTACTTTGCCATGTGTGTGCACATGTCTGCTTTTGTCAGTATGCATGCGGGCTCAGGCAGCATAAAGAGATCACAGAGAAACTTGGAGAGAAAGAGAAAAGTAACCTATTTTCTCATGGGTCTCCCATACCTGACGGTCTACTGGCATCCACCGCCACGAAGACCAGAGATCACTTCATGCCATGTGTCCAGCTGCCCATTGCTGGTTGAGGTCAGTCAGCAGGGAGGCAAGTCAGACTGGCCTCGCCAACCTACCACCCACCTGCAGGAGTGATTCCCACCATCTGTCCTGGAGCCCCTCCCACCTTACTCAGCCTCCCTAGACGTTGAGTGAAAGGCGTTTCCAACGTTTTTACATAAAGATTTCTGAGATTGACTGATGAAATGATTTCATTTGACAAAACATGAAGCTTTGAATTTAAAGATTTGAGGCAAGTGCCCTCCAGAGAGGGGGACACAGGACAGGGCCATGCTCCCTTCCGGTATGCACGGGGGTTGCTATGCGTTGGAACCAACTTGATGAGCACCTGCCAGCAACAAAAACATCCAGAAATTGTCCAAACTTCTGTGGCCTCAACTCGGAAATGAGAATATTAACATTGCCTCCTAGAAAGAACTCAATGTATGTACAATTCGTTAATAGGCATTTGGAAAGTGAGTACATTAAGTGGACTGATGACATTGATAAGGCAATAAGAAACTGAGAAGGCTTCACTAACAGGTGCTTTCACATCTGTAACCAGTAGATTCCTTCCTTCTTCATCTCTTGCCATCTTAATCAGCTCCCACACTTTCCAGGCAGCTTGAGGGATTAAATGTTCAGTCTGCTCCTATTATAAGCCTCAGCCTCAGAATCAGATGCTTTACCTGAGTTTTGAGGAGCTATACTGGGAATGAAGGAGAGTAACCTGTCATTTCTATTGCTCTCCTATCGCTCCCTCTTCCCTAGCCCTTCCCTGTCTCTGGGCCTGCCTTTCCTCCCTAGAGCATTGGCTTCTGGGAGAAGGGGATGGAAACAATGAGCACAATGAGCACATTCCTGACCAGGCCTCTTACCATGCTATCTTCCAACCCTCTCTTGGAAGAGCCTCCATGAAGTCCTCTTATGTCATCTCACAATAACTTGTTAGATACCATTGAGTGAGCTCCTGACTCATAGCAAAAGTACACACAAGAGATTGAAGCACCACATTGTCCTCACACTGATACTCATAACTTTGTAGAATTCCTAGAGGGCTTCTGACTTCCTGTCCTTTTTACACATATACACACATAGATGCATCCTTGCCGAATTTATGGATGGCTTCTGACTTTTTTCCTTTTTAAACACACACACACACACACACACACACACACACACACAAGCACACCCTTGCCGAATCTCTGGATGACTTCTGACTTCATGTCCTTTTAACAAAAGAGACTCACCATTGCAGAGTCTCTAGAGGGCTTCTGACTTTGTGTCCTTTTTACACAAACACACGCACGCACACACACACACACACACACACCCTTGCAGGATCACTAGAGTGCTTCTGACCTGGTGTCCTTTTTACACACACACACACACACACACACACAAACATACACCCTTGCAGAATTTCTACAAGGAGTCTGAATTCATGTCCTTTTTACACACACACACACACACACACACACACACACATACACATACATTTGTAGAATCTCTAGAGGGCTTCTGATTTCGTGTCCTTATTACACACACAACACACATACACTCACAACCCAAACTCATTCTCTTACAAAATCTCTGTAGTCCTTCTGACTTCGTGTCCTCTTTTTATACAAACACACACACACACACAAACACACATACACTTGTAGAATCTCTGGAGGGCTTCTGATTTCGTTTCCTTATTACACACACACACACTCCCTCACTCTCACACTCATACCTTTCCAGAAAACCTAGAGGGCTTCTGACTTCGTGTCCTTTTAACACAACACACTCACCCGTGCAGAATCTCTAGAAGGCTTCTGACATCCTGTTCTTTTGACACACACACACACTCATACACACACACACAGACCCTTGCAGAATCTCCAGACAGTTTATAACATCGTGTTGTTTTCACACACACACACACACACACACACACACACACTTGCAGAATCACTGGAGGGCTTCTACCTTGGTGTACTTATTACAAACACAACACACACGCACACACCCTTGCAGAATCAATAGTGGGCTTCTGACTTCGTGTGATTTTTACACACACACACACACATACATACACCCTTGCAAAATCTCTGAAGGGCTTCTGACTTTGTGTCCTTTTTACACACACACACACAGACACACACACACTCACACCCCAATCTCATTCTCTTACAAAATCTCTGCAGTCCTTCTGACTTCGTGTCCTTTTTTTAAACACACACACACAAACACACATACACTTGTAGAATCTCTGGAGGGCTTCTGATTTCGTGTCCTTATTACACACACACATACACACACACACACACACACACACACACTCCCTCACTCTCACACTCATACCTTTCCAGAAAACCTAGAGGGCTTCTGACTTCGTGTCCTTTTAACACAACACACTCACCCTTGCAGAATCTCTAGAGGGCTTCTGACATACTGTCCTTTTGACACACACACACATACACACACACACACACACACCCTTGCAGAATCTCCAGACGTTTTATGATTCGTGTCGTTTTCACACACACACACACACACACACACACACAACCCAAACTCATTCTCTTACAAAATCTCTGCAGTCCTTCTGACTTTGTGTCCTTTTTACACAAACACACATACACCCTTGCAGAATCTCTGAAGGGCTTCTGACTTTGTGTCCTTTTTACACAAACACACACACATACACACACCCTTGAAGAATCTCTAGAGGGCTTCTGATTTCGTGTCCTTATTACACACACACACACACACACACACACTCACAACCCAAACTCATTCTCTTACAAAATCTCTGCAGTCCTTCTGACTTCGTGTCCTTTTTTAAACACACACACACAGACACACACACACACAAACACACATACACTTGTAGAATCTCTGGATTGCTTCCAATTTCGTGTCCTTATTACACACACACACACACTCCCTCACTCTCACACTCATACCTTTTCAGAAAACCTAGAGGGCTTCTGACTTCGTGTCCTTTTAACACAACACACTCACCCTTGCAGAATCTCTAGAGGGCTTTTGACATCTTGTCCTTTTGACACACACACACATACACACACACACACACACACACACCATGCAGAATCTCCAGACGTTTTATGACTTCGTGTCGTTTTCACACACACACACACACACACACACACACTCTTTCAGAATCTCTGGAGGGCTTCTGACTTTGTGTCCTTTTTACACACACACACACACACACACACACACACACACACACACACCCTTGCAGAATCTCTGAAGGGCTTCTGACTTTGTGTCCTTTTTACACAAACACACACTCATACACACACCCTTGAAGAATCTCTAGAGGGCTTCTGATTTCGTGTCCTCATTACACACACACACACACACACGCACACACACACACAACGAAAAACTCATTCTCTTACAAAATCTCTGCAGTCCTTTTGACTTCGTGTCCTTTTTTAAACACACACACACACATACACTTGTAGAATTTTTGGAGGGCTTCTGACTTCGTGTCCTTATTACACACACACACACACACACACACTAACACACACACACCCTTGCAGAATCTCTGGAGGGCTTCTTACTCCATGACCTTATTACACCCGCACACACACACACACATAAATCCTTGCAGAATCTCTTGAGAGCTTCGTACTTGGTGTCCTTTTTACAAACACACACATACACACACACACATACTGGCAGAATCTCTGAAGGACTTCTGTCTTCATGACCTTTTTACACACACACACACAAAAACACACACACATACACACACCCTTTCAGAATCTATGGAGTGTTGGGCGTGGCAGGCAGGTGGCAGGGGTGGTAGGTGGCAGAGTGTGTCTAAGTGCTCTGCCCACACCTGCGAACTTGACAGCGGTGATGGAGGAGGAGTGCTCGTCCAGCGTCTGCTGCAGGCTATACTCCCGCCCTGCGTCTAGCACATGGATCAGCCGGTCCCGGCTCGCTGAGGCCAGCAGCTTCAGACCTGGGATGGGATGAACTCCGTCAGCTGATGAGTGCCCAGCAAAGAGCACCCAGAGAAACTGAGCCCCACATCCTTAAGCCACATGAGCCATGGAGTCGGGCAGAGTTGAGATGCAGTCCTCCCCAAAGCCTTCAGAGACATCAAGAAGGATCACTAACTCTTTTGGTAGCCAAAAGAACGATCAGCCCCATAGTCAAGAGGCAGGACAAGTATCAGTGGCTCTGGCCAGACTGGAGGGGCTCACTCAAGGCCATTCTAGGCCAGGGCCAGGTACCTGTGTCTGGCTTCGAGTACTCCAGGCACAGAATCTCTGACTCATGGGCCTCCTCCTTCAGCATTTCACTCAGGGACTGCAATTCATGGACCCTGCAAAATGAGAAGAGAGGAGAGGCCGTTCAGTGCCAGGCAGCGGGGGCAAGAATCATCACCCACCCCCTTCCACCTTTTCCTCTCCATCAAGAGCTGTTTTACTTTACCTTTTGGGTTGAACCTTTAGACTTAGAAAAATGAGTCAAGATGTGTCACATTCAACTCTCTCACCTGGTCTACCTTCGTATTAATGTTTTATGTACTACAGTACACAGTGATAAGGACCACGGAGGTCACACTGGTACAACATTATTAGACTTTATTTAAATGTCACCAGCGGGGGTTGCTCTGAGTTGGAATCAACCCAATGCCAATGAGTTTGTTTATCCCATGAATGTCCTTCTTCTGCTCCAGGATCCTAGGAGCCCCCACGGCACATGGGTGTCATCTGTCCCAGTCTAGAATGGCTTTCAGTCTTTGCTTGTCTTTCCTACCGTGACACCTGGGAGAGTATGATAAGTTAATCTGGCAGGTGTACCTCAAATGAAGTTTGCCTGATGTTTCCTCATGACTATCCTAAGTTCCTTATACATTTGGGTCAAGAATACCAGACACAATGCTAGGAGGAGGCTGCATGGAAAAACAGAACTAAAAGAAACTTTCCATCAACTTTGGTTGTTGTTCAACATTTTGTTGGGAGTTCTTAAGAGTCATAACATTTTCTGGGAACATTTTGAAGCCTCTCAGTGTACCCTCTCACCAGATTCATGCTGCTGCCACGGGATGTTAACCTTAATGACTTGGCTAAGGGTGGGTTTTGCCGTTTCTTCATTGTCAAGTTAGTATCTTTCCCTTGAAGATAATAAATTTTGTCCCCAACCCTTTTGAGCTAAAGCCTCCTGAACCTCTGTCCTTGGGGGCCTAAAGTTCCCCCATCCTGTCCCCTGGAGGCAACGGGTTGCACTCCACAAATGGCCTTACCTGAGCGTGCCCATACGGTCCCCTGATGCTAGATGCTGCCCGTTGGGGCTGATGCACATAGAGCGGATGCCCACATGGGGGTCCATCAGGGACCCATCGGCTTTGTCTCCCCCAGGCAGCTCGGTGACCAGCAGGGCCAGCATTTTCCCATCCATATAGATGATCTTAATGAGGTAATAGTGAAACAGGTCAGGAGAAGAGGTGGGTGAGGAAGGCCTGATACGGGACACCTGTCAGGGAGAGAAATGCGGGCCAAGGGGACATCCTTGTCAGAGTTTGGCCAAACAACATCTTGAACAGTCTGGTCTGGAGACCCAGATCCTGAGACTGTGGTGTGGGGGCACCAGGCTCACGTGGCTGAGGATGTTTCTGTGCAGGGTGGAGCCATGCACCCCAGAGCTCTCTGTATTCCACAGGCGGATGGTGCTGTCAGAAGAGCAGGTGATAAAGGAGCTCGGGGGCAGGCAGGCCTGTTGACTGTCCTTCACCTCAGGGTAGACCTGGAGGAGCACAAGGACCAGAGGGACCCGGGTCAGACCTTGGCTGCCCACAGAGATGGGACGGAATGAGAGTAGAGAAAAGGCTGGTCAAGACTTAGCCCCAGGCTTATCCCATATGCAAGCAAGTCATAATGATTAGCTCTTGTCTTTAACAAGTAAAGGAATATACATTAACCAAGCACCTAGTAAGTACTAGGCATTCTAAATCTCCCACTTACATTGTCTCCTTTTCGTAAAAATCAAATGCATCAGGTATGTCATTTCACAATTGCAGAAACTAAGGTTTGGTCAAGTTCAGGAACATGTCCAAAGAGGCCAAGCTAAGACTGCACAGGGGCATACTGAAAAACGTCTGAGATGAGTCAGCACTAATATCCCCTCGCATCCTCAGAGCCAATTAACAGATACGAAGGGACCCAGGGGCACTGCTGGGGGAGCAAGGGTGCTGGAGGAAACAAATTCCACACTTGAGGAACCCCAGCTCCTAATGGTAGCCCAGGAAACACGGTCAGTCTCAGCAGACCTGGCCCACGTACCTCTACACTCCAGATGCAGGAGGAATGATACAGAGCTGAATACACCTTGCCCACTTTCTTGGGGTCCTTCACATCCCAGACATAAGTACTATGGTCATTGTACACACAAGACAGCCACTGATTTGCAGGATCAAAGGTCAAGGCGATGGTGTCCCGATACTTCACATTGGCCACTCCAGCGAAAAGGTGACTGAGGAAAGAGGGGAGCGGGGTGTCCTGGGCAGACAGGGCAAACTGGTGAGTGAGCGCTAATGAAATGGGGCACTAAAGGGAGGAGCAGCAGGTTGGCCAGCAGTCACTGGAGAAAGAACACAGCAGCTGGCTTGGCATTCCTTGCCATGGGGCTCTCCAAAAGAACACAAGCTATTTCATAGCCCCCAACGTCAGGCGGGGACAGTGTGTGGCCGTGATGCAGCCAAGCAGATGTCAGGCCCTTCTAGACTCACGTCAGAGGACAAGGAAGGGCACTGTGCAAACCACAATCATGGTCATATATCATTTCCTGCCAATTGCAGATTTAGCCCCCTCCTGCCCTGAAAGAGAAATTAATATACCCAACTGCAGAACTGCCCCGCTTCCTGACAGCACTGAAACCAGAGCAAAACTTCACTTCCTGCAATCACCCAACCCAAGGCCCGAGGCTACAATAAGACCCTCCTACCGCAGCTGCTACCCAGGACCACCCTGAGGGAGAAAGGCCTGCTCCGTCAGGTTTCCAGTCTCTCTCAGAAACCCTAAGGAACTGCCCGTCTGTCCTAGCTGTGGTCTTTACAGGACAATGCATTACCACAGTGCAGACTCAGATTACCACGGTTGCCCACAGTGAGCAACAAATGCTAAAGGACCCACCTGTGCTTGACTGCAAGGGTCTTCCCAGAGGTCTATGTGTGCCCTCCTCTCCTTGCAGCATGCCAGGGATGGCCTGGCACAGAGTGGGGCTCTGACAGGACTCAGGGGCCCACCCACACCGCTCACCTGGCCTCTGTGATGCTGGCAATGTCTGTCCCCAGGGCATGGGGCCGGGGCAGCGTGCTGAGGAAGTGCAGGTTGGAGGGGTTGAAAAGGAGCACGGTGCCATCAGCACAGCCACAGAAGATGTAGTCCTGGCTCACCGAGATGCAGTGGGCCACTGTGGTCTGTGAGCACAGAAGCCCCAGTCAGCAAGGGCGTCTGCCCACTCCTTCACCCGACACCTCAACAGCCATGAGCCAAGAGGCAAGGACAAGCGCAAGGCAGGCCAGCTGCCCTGGCTGGAGCCCCTCAATGCCCCTCCCTCTAACAGCAGCTGGCCAGAGGGCTCACAGCCCTGTGCAATTAGGGGGAAGGAGTCAGCAAGCCTTATAAGGCACCTGAGGTTTGGGCAAAGACACACCCAGAAAAGGCCGGCCAAGAGAAAGGCAGCAGAGGCAGCGGACAGGGCCAGCACACTTACTGTGATGCTGTCTGTGTGCTGAGCAGAAGAGGAAAGCAGAGGAAGAGGCAGAGACAGAGAGCACGAGCGAGCAGAGAGGTTCCCAAACACCTTCCTCCGCCTGGGGCCTCCCCCAGCGTGCATGCAGACTCAGGTGCCCCGGAGCCTGGAAGTGACAGACAGGAGGGTGCCGACAAAGCATTCACTTACCCTCAGC
The DNA here is from genome assembly GCF_050624435.1 of Tenrec ecaudatus. Taxonomy (NCBI): domain Eukaryota; kingdom Metazoa; phylum Chordata; class Mammalia; order Afrosoricida; family Tenrecidae; genus Tenrec; species Tenrec ecaudatus. The sequence goes on from NW_027457768.1 coordinate 52,387, forward strand.
TCCACCCACTTGTCCAACAGTCGCCGGTCACTGAACTCGCACAGCTGCCCTGAGGATGTGATACAGAAGGTGCTGTCAGTTTTCTTCCCGCGGACACAGGCTACTTCAGTGAACAGGTTGTTCCGCAGGTTCCCCCAGCAGCCCAGAGCGGCCCAGCAGGGGCACAGTGGCATTCACCTGTGGAGACCCACCACAGGTGCCACCCACCCACCCTGCAGGCTATCCCCTGGAAAGCAGGCCCTGGGGAGAGAGGGAGAAGGCTTCCCTTGCAGATTGACATAGCACCTGGCCCAGCTGAGACTTCCAAGGGGCTTTTGAGCATGCAGAAGGGGGCGCAGGTGGAACAGATCTGAGCAGACCCCACCCTAGTGGCTACTTGCTGCCTCACCTTTGAGGTCTTGCTGTCATCGAGGTACCAGTATTTGATGTGCCAGTTGCCTGCAGTGACAAAGTAGCTGCAGTCCTCAGAGAAGGATACTGCTGTCACCCAACTGGACACTTTGTTGGAAGCCACTACAATGTTTTTCTGGAGTAAAAGTCAAGGGAAATCAAGGCTCTGCTTCTAGGAGCTGAGGGAAAAGAAACTTACACACTGAAGTAGGTTAGACAAGCTGTGAACTTGACCTCTCCTTCTGCCCCTTCTTCAGCGTCCTAGATACCCAGTTGCTCCTTTCTGCTCAGAGTTCTCTAGAAAGGGACTGAGGCCAGCAGGCGGAAGTGAAGGCCACCGGTTAGCAATTTCTTGGCTCCCCTCCCGGCCCAGCCTGTCCTGAGGCCAGCAGCCCACTCACCTTCCAGGCCCAGACATTGACGATTATGTCATGCTGGTAGCCCACTGAGAAAATGTACTTGGCGCTGGGTGAGAAGGCCACACATGCCACGCCATACTTATGCTCCTGAAGCACCACCATCTGGCTGCGCTCTGACACATCCCATACCCGAACAGCAGGCATGTGTCCACTCTGCAGGGACCTAAGACCCCGAAGTAAAGGCCAGAGGCAGCCAGCTCCCTCCCCATCCACGGAGGCCTGGCCCTCCCAGCCACTGGACAAGAGCCTGCACATAAATGAAGGACACCTAACCTAATGCACCTGCACATGAATCAAGGACACCCCCGGAGGGAATGTGATCAGTGTTGGGGAACAGGGACTCTCAGGGATGGGCTCCTGGCGTGATTTGGATGGGCAAGAACCACCACTCCTGCGGTTTGCTCTCACAGCCTCACAGGGCAAGTCTATGGGAGGGCAGTCCTGTTCCACACTGTGACCAGCAGGGGGACTCCAGGGATAAGGGATGTTTTAAGGAGGTGTTTTCCAAAATGTGGTTCCCAAATTGGCAGCTTCAGCCTCACCGGGAATTACTTGTTAGCATTGCAAACTAAAGAGAGCCACCCCAGACCTGCAGAACCCCAGAGCCAGCAGTCTGTACTAAGGGGTGACCATGGCACTTCTGATGCAGGCTACAGCCTAAGAACACTGCTCTAGGGCAGACCAAATACCCAAAGTGGACACCAGTACAGAAAGTCAAAATTGGCACCAGTCCTATGCGGGCCGCAGGCTGTCACTCTCTGCTAAGGCCAGGTCACCCCCTCTGCAGTGCCTGAGCTTCCTTCCTCACTCATCTCACCGGTGACCAGGTACTTGCTATCAGGAGAGAAGGCAAGGGCAGTGATGGTTTTCCTGAAAGGAATCGGGCAGGCTCAAGAGGAGCACTGGCAGCCTGGGCCAGGTCTGGCCTCTCACAGTCCTCTCTCAAAACAAGGGCAGCAAACCCGCCGTCTCTGTGCTGCTTCCCTCATATGCCTGGGGCCCAACAGGGCCCAATGCCACAGAGAAGCAGGTGGCACCCCTCTGGCCGTCCCTGGGGAAAGGTGGCACTCCCCAAAGCCCCAGAGCCCATTTACCTGGAGCTGTTGAGGATGTGGTGCTGCTTGTGTTTCTGGGGGTTGAAGAGCACAACCACACACCTGGGGAGAGGGAGAGGGAGAGGGAGAGGGAGAGTGGAGCACAGACTTAGCACCCCACCTCAGCGGCCCAGCCCAGAGGACCCCACGTTGCCAGAGTGCAGCTGGCTTCTGACAGCACTCTTCTGCCTTTCTCCCCTTCTGTAGCCCCACACGGCGCAAGGTCCTGTAGGGAGCCCTGCTTGCCCAGTGCTCTGTGCACCAGCACCGTCGGGACATGCCCCATAGCGATGGGGTGGCCGGTCTTCCCAGAGCTCTCGTCCCTACCCCAGGGCAGAGGGCAGAGAGAAGGATGCACATGATTTGGGTAAGAACAGGTCTCAGCTGTGGCCTTGTTTACAGACCTGGTTTCCAGGAGAGAGTGGGATCTCTCATGTCTGCACCCATGTGTGTACTTGGCAAGAGCTAGCCCACCACATGTTGGATGAGGAAGCAAGTGGAAGGTCAGGGCCCAGGGCCAGGCCTGCAGGGAGACTAAGTGGGATGGAGGGGCAGAAAACTGCCTGAGGGAGGGAACTTCATGGAGTTGCTGGCCCACGTCAGACTCTTTAGCCCAATGAGCCTGAGCAGCGCCATTCTAACACCCTCCAGGCTCCCTCTCCAGTCAGGCAGCAAGGCTGGGTGAGATTGGATGGAGACTGAAATTCAAGAGTGAACTCGAGAGAGGGAGGCAGGTAAGAGTCAGGGACAAGGAGCTGGGAGCCAACAGCTCGCCAGTGTCTCAGGGGCCGTGGTGCTCAGCAGGTTTAGGCCCTCTGCCCAGCTGTCCCCTCTCTTCATTAGCGCTATGCCTACTAATTGCTATTAGCTGGCCACAGCAAGCCTGGAACCTGCTCCCCCAGGTAAGGGGGTCGACTGGGTAGATGGGGGAGAGACTCAGTAGAAGGCTACTTGTCCCAACCCTGCCTTTTACAACAGGAAGCAGACCGCAGGACCCGCATCTGGACCCCACTGCTTGCAGATGGGAGCAGGAGGTGCCGCACAGGGCTTGGTCTCTGCTGCAGACAGAGGCCTCCGGCTCGGCTCAATGAGCCAGTTCGCTATGCAAATTCCACTGTCAACTAGGGATTCTGGGATCTTGGAGGTACACCAGGTAAGCTCACAGCTGGCTACCAGGCTGATTGACAGCCTTAGAAGCCTGAGCAACACCCTCTTCTCCTCAGAGCCCCTCCCCTCCAATCCTTTTTCACCCTCTTTTTCTTTGTTCTCTTTTTTATCCCCTTTCTCTCTTTAAACCGATTTGAAGACCGCTGCTCTCCACATTCCTTGAATGAGAAAAACAAGATGACCTTAGAAACACGCAGACACACACCTGCCCAGTTGCTCTGAAGGAGAGTCTAATACATGGGACTGGCCTAACTCCTCTAAAACAGAGCTGCCTGCACAGAGGATGAAAGGAAGGTGTTCAAACACTCAACCACATTCACTGTCACTGAGTCGATTCTGACTCACAGTGACCCCGCAGAACACAGCAAAACCGCCCCTGTGGGTTTCCGATACGAACTATCTAGGGGACCAGAAAGTGTCATCTTTCTCCTTTGGAGTGCCTGGTGGGGTCTAGCTGCTGTCCTTGCCGTTAGAACCCCGACACAGAACCATGACACCCTCAGGTATCTGGGAGTCCAAAATTGAGAGATAAGGACCACTAAGGAACAGAGCCAGGGCTCACAAACAGGGCTTCTGATTTCGGGTCCTTTTTACACACACACACACACACACACACACACACACACACACACACACACAGACAAACCTTTGCAGAATCTCTTGAGTGCTTCTGACGTCATGTCCTTGTTACACACACACACTCTTGCAGAATCTCTGGAGGGCTTCTGACTTCATGTCCTTTATACGCACACACACACACACACACACACACACAAACACACACACACATGGATGCATCCTTGCAGAATTTCTGGATGGCTTCTGATTTTTGTCCTTTTTAAACACACACACACACACACACACACACACACACACACCGTTGCAGAATCTCAAGAGGGCTTCTGATTTCGGGTCCTTTTTACACAGATATACACACACACACACACCCTTGCAGAAACTCCAGAGCGTTTTTGAATTCCTGTCCTTTTTAAACAAACAAAACCATACACACACAACCTTTTAGTATCTATGGAGGGCTTCTAACTTCATGTCCTTTTTATACACACACACACACACACACCCTTGCAGAATCTCTAGAGGGTTTCTGAATTCTTTTCTTTTTTACACACACACGCACACACACTCACACCCTTGAAGAATCTCTGGAGGCCTTCTGACTTCATATCTTTTTACACACGCATACACACACACAAGCACCTTTGCACAATCTCTGGAGTGCTTCTGACTTCGTTTCCTCTTTACACACACACACACACACACACACTTGCAGGATCTCTAGAGTGCTTCTGACTTGGTGTTCTTTTTACACACACACACACACACACACATACACACACATACACCCTTGTAGAATCTCTACAAGGATTCTGAATTCATGTCCTTTTTACACACACACACACACAACCTAAAGCCACTTTCTTGCAAAATCTCTGCAGTACTTCTGACTTCGTGTCCTTTTTAAACACACACACACACACACACACACACACACACACACACATACTTGTAGAATCTCTGGAGGGCTTCTGATTTCGTGTCCTTATTACACACACACACTCCCTCACTCTCACACTCATACCTTTCCAGAAAACCAAGAGGGCTTCTGACTTCGTGTCCTTTTAACACAATACACTCACCCTTGCAGAATCTCTAGAGGGCTTCTGACTTCGTGTCCTTTTGACACACATACACACATACACACACACACACAACCTTCCAGAATCTCCAGACGGTTTATGACTTCGTGTCATTTTCACACACACACACACACACACACACACACACACACATACACATACTCTCTTGCAGAATCCCTGGAGGGCTTCTAACTTGGTGTACTTATTACAAACACAACGCACACACACACACACACACACATCCTTGCAGAATCAATAGTGGGCTTCTGATTACGTTTGATTTTTACACGCACACACTCACACCCACACACATACACCCTTGCAGAATCTCTGGAGGGCTTCGAACTTTGTGTCCTTTTTACACATACACACACCCTTGAAGAATCTCTAGAGGGCTTCTGACTTCATGTCCTTGTTATACACACACACTCCCTCACTCTCACACTCATACCTTTCCAGAAAACCTAGAGGGCTTCTGACTTCGTGTCCTTTTAACACAATACACTCACCCTTGCAGAATCTCTAGAGGGCTTCTGACTTCTTGTCCTTTTGACACACATACACACATACACACACACACACACACACACACACTTGCAGAATCTCCAGACGGTTTATGACTTTGTATCGTTTTCACACACACAAACATACACACACACACTCTCTTGCAGAATCTCTGGAGGGCTTCTAACTTGGTGTAATTATTACAAACACAACACACACACACACACACACCCTTGCAGAATCAATAGTGGGCTTCTGACTTCGTGTGATTTTACATGCACACACACACACACACACACATACACCTTGCAGAATCTATGGAGGGCTTCGAACTTTGTGTCCTTTTTACACAAACACACACACATACACACACCCTTGTAGAATCTCTAGAGGGCTTCTGACTTCGTGTCTTTTTACACAAACACACACACACACCCTGGTAGAATCTCTGGAGGGTGTCTTACTTGGTGTCTTTTTACACACACACACACACACACACACACACACACACACACACACACAAGAACCGACTTTTAGTTTGCTACTCACTAGCTTTTGAAGACCCCAGTCACTTCCCTGATGGATACAGAACATTGTCTTTGTGAGCCAGTTTGTACGAATTGATTTTGAGGTCTCTCAGAGCTATGTTCCTGTTCCCCCATATTTAGGACACGCTCCCTCAAGGGGTTTTGTTATAGCTAAGACATTTTCATAACTATGCCTCCTGGATGCACTATTATATTCATGGACATATTTATAGTATATGCTAATATGTATATAGAACTATTCTCTGGCAAACCTATATTTATTCATGGGGCTAGTCCCATTCTCCTTCCCACAACTGCTCAGATTTTGTGGTTTGTCTATCTATCTATTTATCTCTCTAGCTATCCTTGTATGTTATTGTTATTATAGGAGTATTTATCTCTGTTGCTTTTAATGCTTGTAGTCTACTGAGAAAGGTTAGCGTTTAGATGTTCCAAATGTTTCCCCATTTTCTGGATTACATGACACAAACCAATAGAAGAAGGGAAAAGAAAAAAATTTAACCCAAGTAATAACACCAACAATAAAACCAATTTAGTCTTTGGTTAAGAATTACTCAGACATTCCCACTCCTAGGCTAACCCTTGAAAGAAAAAGAATGAGATAAAAGACCATAGGAAGGAAGAAAGGAGACTGAGAGGCAAGGGAATAAAGAAAGAAGGTGGCAGGATTGTGTGAACAATTAATGTGGACGTTCTTTGATGTGTATTAAAAATAATATTGACTGGTTTTTTCTATACTCACCAAAAATTATTTATATCAATCAAGAAAACCTCACTACCCTGGAATCAATTCTGACATATAGCAACCCTTTGGACAGAGTATAGAACTGCCCCTGTGTGTTTCCAAGGCTGTAAATCTTTACAGGAGTAGAAAATCTCATCTTTCTCTTGTGGAGTGGGGGTGGGGAGGGGAGTTTCGAACTTCTGATCTTGCAGTTAGAAGTCCAACTCATAATCTACTTCACCAACAAGGCTCCTCCTTTCATCATTAATCTAGACTGTTTGACCTTCTTGGCTTACTGGGTTTTATTTTCTCGCTTTGGAAGACATGGTACCAAAAGACACACCATTTCCTAGCCCCCCAATGAATCAAAAGTAAGCAAAAACAAAACAGGAAAAACTAGCAACCCAATCCAAACCAACTAACCTATTTAGCCATATAGATAAAGGATACTTGTAGCCAACCTCTGTGTTGGGGGCAATAGGGATGGATGGGGACTGTGGTTAACAGGCACGTGTCAGCTCATCCACAGGGGACATTCAAATTCTAGCTCCAGACTGTTGTTGCCTTGGGTAAATGCAAGGATTTTAAGGCCTGCTTTTCTGTTTGTAACTGAGATGCTGAGAATATAAAATTCGATGTGAAATCGTCAACTTTTCAAATATTGGATGACATTAGTTAAAACTACTTTTCTGGCTGCTCATCATCATACTAGCACATCATTAGGTTAAAATCATATCAAAGACATCTGGTTTGTCCTTTGTGCCCTTTAAGGACAACTGAAACATAAGGACGGGAAAGTGACATTCATTCTTCCTCCAGACCCTCACCCTTTGACTCCATCGGCTGGCGTTCATAGAAGAGGCAGACGGTTTTGTTCAACTTCAGCATAATCAGAGTCCTGAGAGTTAAACACAATACATATATAATTTCATACTAGTCGTTTTAATATTAGCCCAAACAAAACCAACAAAAACCCAACCCGTTGCTGTTATGTTGGTTCTGGCTCCCGAGGACCCCCTGGGTGCCAGGGAGAAACTACACATCACAGGATTCTCAAGCCTGTGGGCTTCTAGAAGCAGGCCATTAGTAATTTCTTCTGAGGGGTGCAACTGCCCACCTCTTGATACGTTGAGTCCTTAACCATTTGTGTCACCCAGGGTCTCCCAGTCTTCGTATGTGACCCCCAAATTCCTTGACAGGCTACCTATAGGAAGGTAGAGTCTATGCCCTTCCCCCTTAAATTGGGATGTTTCATGACCTCTGTGACCAATAGATTATGGAGAAGATGACACTGTGACATCTAGTTTGGGCAACCCCCTTCCCTCCCCCAAAGTGCTTCACAGCTTGTGAAAAATCCCATCAAAGACTTCTTCTTGAGTGCTCACCCTCAGAATGTCCAGCCTCCACGTGCTACCTCTCAGGACACTTCTCAGCACCCGGACACTATGCTGAAAGAAGCCTGAACCACCTGGAAAGGCCACGTGGAGACACTCCAACCAACAACCCAGTTAAGCACACAGCTAACGGCCAGCTTCAGCTGCCAGCCCTCTGAGTGCACGTGTAAGCACTGGAGTCACCAGAGGACCCTGTCCCAGTTCCCATGTGACTGCCAACTCATGGGAGACTCCAAGCACGACTCAGTGACCTCCCAGCAACCACACGATGATGGTCCTTGTTTGAAGCCACTGCGTTTGGGGAGGGGGCATGTCTTGCCCAGCCACAGAGATGAGAACCTGCATCTCAATTACATGCAGGTGGGTGAGGGGGCCGTCTCTCAAGCAAGGCAGCCTCCCTTCTCACCAACTCCTGGGGATTTTTGTTGTTCTTGCCACTGCTGCCCCAATTCCCCAGGAGCTAGAGGAAGGCAGGCAGCAGGCCTCAGGTGGCCAGGAGGCAGGAGCCTCTGTGGGATGCAGTTACAATGGGAGATATAACCTTAAAGGCAGGAGCCTGACTTTACCTTTGTCTCCTGGAGATTTGGGGTGCAGAACACCTGTCAAATCCCATCTTCTGTCCAACCCTGATCATATGTCTGTCTTTGTTTGCACACAGGACACAGACTTGTGAGCACCCAAAGAACAGTGTCTGGCGCCAAAAAACCAGCGCCAAAAGGAACTGATGTTTTTCCAGCAATGGGGAGGGGTGGGATGAGAGGAAGAAAGGAGTACAAATCACTGGATCAAAACAAGGTGGGGAAAGGAAGGAGCAAAGGGAGAGAGTGAAGGAGGGAGACTGGGAGGCTGAAGGGAAAAGGAAGTGAAGGAAAGGAGAAAGGTGGCGGTGGGGAGAGAGGAGCGAAGAAGAAATGGAGGAGTGTGGGAGGGAAGATGGAAGGTGAAGGCAGGCAGGAACACGTGAGCAAAGGGAGGGAAGGAAGAAAAGAGAAAGAGAAGGGCAAGAAGAAGAAAGGAAGGTAGGGAAGAAAGGAAGAGAATGAGAAACCTAATGTCAATGGCACCCTCTATGTTTTTATTTCCTGTTTTTCTGTGGTAGCCTCTTCAGCAGAAGCAAATGGGCTGAATCGCCTCAAACTCCACCTAGGTAGAAAGCACAGGTTTCATTTCGCCAGGGCCTGTGAAAATGTTTGAAGTGAGCAGCATTAACACGGAGACAGCGATTACCCCACGTGGCTGTTGCGCTCTGATGATACCAAGGCAACGGGAATGGGGGCTCATTATTTCACCAGGTGACAAAAAAATAGTATTTTGACGTTTAACCCTGAACGTGAGGAAGGAGGGCGTGGGGGAGGAATCAGGGGCTCTTTGTGGAGTCTCCTCTTGCCATTGTGATGCCCCTTGGCCTGTCAACAACCTGAGGTCCTGCACGCTGCCAGTGAGGGGCTTGGCTGCCAGCCCTAGCCCAGCATTTCTTATCAGATTTACTGTGACAAGTGATGGGAGAAAAGCAAGATGCTGTTAACAGCGCATCCGTTCAGACCCTGCTCTTTAGAAATTTGGATTGATATTTTGTCAGAGAGAAGTAGCACTGATGTTAATCTTTGCACTACCCTTGGAAAAAAATCATTCATAATCTTATAACAATAATCCATAGCATTTGTGGAGCTGTGAGAACCAAGGGATGGTCAGAAGCATTTTTAGACAGATGTCTCATTTCATCTTCAAAGCAACCCAGTGAGGAATAAGAAAAGTTGGCTTATGACTTCCCTTTTGGAAAGTGAATCTTTGGAAGCACAGAGAGGTCCAGGTTTGCCCAAGGTCGCATAGTCAATAAGTTAGAGAGCCTGGATTTGAACCTGAGCGGTCTGCTGCCAGAGGTACTTTTCTTGCTCGTGTTTATTAAGGCAACTTGGAGCTATGGCAAGGATTCAGATAGAATTGAGGATCATTTTTTTTTAACAATTTATTAGGGGCTCATACAACTCTAAAGTCATGACCCTAGGACCACACAGTGAGGAAGTGGGAAGGAGAGATTTGGACCCAGGCTGCAGAGCCCATGCCTTGGGTGCCTACAGCTGCCATGTAGGACACAGAAAAGCATGGAGCAGACTCGGCGTAAGACATTTGGGAGTTGGGAGGACTGTAGCATGAATGTATGTGCTATGACTTCATGAGAGTAGCTGCTACTCAGATCCAGAAGAGAATACAAGCCTTTTGAAAAAATTATTTTTGCCAAGAGAGGGTGGAAAACTGCATCTTGTGCGAAATCCCCCCAACCTGCACATGTGCATAGCTATTTCAGAAGGTTCCAAACAATGTGTGCTGTGCGGCAAACCAAACTGAGCTCAGGGGGAGCTGGTCTGTGGGTTATGTTAGCCAGAAAGTGAGCAGTTTGAACTCACCAGCCACCACTCCAAGGGAGAAAGAGGAGGCTTTCTGCTCCCATGGACTTACAGCCTTCGAAGAGGCAGGGAGCATTTCCATGCATCCTATGATTAGGATCTCAGAGGGTGAGGGTGGAGTTGGTTGAGACCTGTCTTCAGGGCATTTCCCAGAAGGGCTTCCTGCAGTGGCTCTGCCATCAGGAATGTCTGATGACCTTGAGGGCAGCAAAGTCCTAAACACACTCGGGCAGTGGTTCTCAACCTTCCTAATACAGGTCCTCTTGTTGTGGTGATGCCCCCCTCCCCCAACCATTAAATGATTTTCTTGCTACTTCATCACTGTAATTTTGCTACAGTTATGAATTGGGTGAGCCCTGTGAAAGGGTCATATGACTCCCAAAGGTGTCGCAACCCACAGGTTGAGAACCACTGCACTAAGTGTTCCCCTCCCAGACAGCCCTACCAGTGTCTGGTGTGCATAGTTCTGTGAGGTGAGAGAAATGGACTTAGTGTCTGCTTCTGGTGACAGTTGATGTGGGTGGGCTTTCTCCCTATGTCAAATCCCTCTCAAGCCATTTGTCACCACAACAGAGGGAGCCATGCACAAAAAAGCAAGAAGAGGATGCAGCACAGCAGGACAGCAAGCAGAACAAAGATTGAATAAGCACAATTCACTTCAATCATGAATCAGGTGCCCTTGAGATGTGAGGAAGACCCCAGTCTAGTGACATTAGATCAGGTTTAGGGATTGAGTGAAGCGACCCCTCTTGGCTCCCCTCAGCCCCTATTTTGCTTTCCCATTGACCCTGACCCTTGCATCGTGATTGGTCCTTATTCCAGCATGATGGTTGGTTTCATAACCACGGCATATGGGAATGTGTTAGTCGATAGGTTATACAGGCACAGCCTCTGGAATGGGTAAGTGAGGAGGCGATTTGGGCTCGCTCATGCAGACCTCTAGTTGTCCTTGACATGCCTGGTAGAATGGATCATGTGAAGTGATTTGAGATCGGCGTTGAGATCTGATAGGTCATGCAGACTTCTAGCTGTTCCTGGCAGTACCCTATTTTAAGGAAACAGAATGTTTGACGTTTAAGTCGTATTTGAGCTTAAATTTTGAGCAATAGGCTGTGGCTCACAGTGAGAGTCTATGTGGAGACGCTACATCCATTTTGAGGGGCCACAGATTCAGCCACCATTGAGTTCTTTCTTACTGCTGACTGGCAGTGGAAAGCTTGTCCCTCAAGCAGTGTGCTTGCATCCACTCCCCGGGCCACACTCAACGATATACGGTAGTGTGCACATCCCAATGAAGGTCCCGCTCATGCTCTCACAGGCCCTCCTGAAACTCCATGAATTGATCTGTCTTCAGTCACAATTTTGTGACAAAGTTGTTTGTTTTCTATTTCTTATTTAAGTTTTCAGGAGCCCAGGTGGTAATACTGGATAGTGTTGGACTATTAAGAGCAAGGTCGCTGGTTCAAAGCCACTAGTCATTCCACAGGAGAAAGATGAGGTTATTGCTTCCTGTAAAGGTAGCAACTTCAGGATCTCTACACAGAGTCACTATGAGTCAGAGTCAGCAGGACAGAATGGGTGTCATTTTATTTAAGTCACTGTGGCTGTGGGTCCTTCCGACACCATTGTGGCCTCATGCGGATCCTCTCCTTCATCCAGAACAGCAGTTTGTGCCTTTTTCTTGTGTAAAACTTAGCAAAGGAGTTCCTAATAAAATATAGTTGGATTGGGAGTCTTTTCCCCCTCAAAACAAAGTAAATACAAAAATAGAAACGAGACTATGGTGCCAATAACCAGTTGGAGAGTTGAGAGAGCTGAACTCTCAATCCTGATAGAAACCCATTGTGACTGAGCACCTGCTCAAGGTCATCCACAGCCTATGAGGTTGAGCCTATGTGTTGGGGAGTAATTGTGTACATAAAGTTAACCATTTCTCTTTCTAAAGATTCTGTCTAAAGCTTACTTTAAATAATAAGTTTTCCCCTGGGCTAGGTAAAGTTCAGGGAGTTTAACCCCCTAGTATCCACCCCCTCTCAGCATTCATCATGTTAGGCCAGAGGAGGCAAATCACACCCACTACTCAGGGAGCACTGCTTCCAAAAGCACATTGCCTGTGCCGGGGCAGAGGGGAGGTACCCGTACCAGAAATGCTGACAGAGTGGAACCAGAGAGCTCAGCCCCCAGCTTCCGAGGGAGCAGCTGTGATGGTTCACTTCTGGATGAATATGTTTAAGCAAAGGCCAAGGGCATGACTTGGGCAGCACGAAAAGCAGATGTGCAGAGGTTGTTCACTGCATTCCAGAAGTTCACACACTCTCCGGAGGCTCCTTGGCTCAATGGCAGGAAGTCATTGGTGGCTTCCACCTTCAATCCCAAAAGGTCACTGCCGTCCAGTGGATTCCAACCACAGTGACCCTGTATGGAGTTTTCAAGACTGTAAATGTTCATGGGAGCCAGCAGTCTCATTGTCCCCCTTGGGACAGGGAGCTAGCAGCCCGTTTTGCCACCAGGGCTCCTTCCTCTCTAATTCTGGATCCAGTCCCTCTGAATATCCTGCCCTGCCCTTGTCTAGGCTTCTAAAATGCGTTCCACGCTGCTTATGTTAGTCTGGGTGCATTCGAGAAACAAATCCACAGAAACACGTATGTATAAGAGAGTTGTATGTAAAGGGTGAGTGCACATCAAGAAAACATGCTCACATGTGCTTATGCACCCGCTTTGTCTTCAGCGATCATGTTGGTGTAGGCTGGTGTGCTTTTTCCATGTGGACTTTGTTGTTTCTTATCTACATGGCCCCCTGTTTATCTTCCAGCCTTTAAGACCCCAGACGCTATATGCTTTGATAGCCGGGCACCATGGTGCTTAACTACTACACCACCAGGGTTCATTAGCATGTGACTTATCTCCTGTCATTCACACTAGATGCTCAAAATAGCAGGAGACCAGGTTTCTCCTTTGTGGCCACACCAGGTACTGACAGAACCAAGAACAGAGACACAGTTATATATCTTGACTATCATTTGCATATTATATGCCAGGAATCCCTAGGAAGTGTCTTGGAATTGTTCTACTCTGGTTCAAATTTCACACACCCTCCCAGTTTCCATACTGACTCTGCCAAACCCCTAGTAACTGATTTGCACCTCCTATCAACTTGGAGAAAACACCCTAGGCATGATATAGAAGTGGACATGCTTGGTACCCAGAAAACCTGTTCAGTGTTTTGAGGGCGGCTCAGCAAACAAAATGGGCACAGTGATTAAGCATTCAGCTGCTAACACAACACTCAACTCTGTAGTGGTTCTGCAAGAGAAGGATATGGTAGTTGACCCCCCCAAAAGAGTTACAAACTTGGAAACCCTACAGGTATTTGTATAGGGTCGCTATGTGTTCCAATTGAGATGATTGTCATAGGTTGGGTTTGGTTCAACCCGTCTTACTGAGGAGACTCCTTCTTTACACGCAATCAGTTACTTTAGAGGAAAAAGACATGCCTGTCCCAGAACAATCCAAGGACTGGTAAAGGCAACACCCACAAAGACACTCCCTCTGCCTGCCTAACTCTAAAATGCTGCCCATAAAACACTCTGCCTGGTAATATCTGGGCAGCACACTGGGAAGGTGCAGCAAATGTGTGTTGAATGTATGAGGCCATTTCATAGTTTGGTTGCACGATCAGGGTGTCTGTCATAAAGCCCATCTCTTTGACTCCACCTCTCAGCAGAGATGAACACAAGCTTCCCGTTTTTTGCTCGGCAATGTCCTTGTCAAATAAAAGTTCCTTGTAGATCAGTAACTTGCCACAGAGCAAAAGATATGGGAAGAGGCTCATCTTTCTCCTGGCTATGAAATAGAATGGCAAGCCCCTCCCTTCAACACACACACACACGCACGCACACACACACACGCGCACACACACACCCCTGCCTTACAACTACATTCGGTTGATTAGCAAACAAAGCTCTACAACCCAACTATGTGTTTTTCTTCTCCAGAGGAATGACGGACTTATATACCCTGCATTGTCTTTTTTTTAATGGAATTGCCCCAGTTCTCCTCACCTTTCCTTAGATAGTGCAGTGAACTATTAGATGACTGCAGGTATTGAAAACTAGTATTGATTTCCAGTTTGTGTCACCTTTGGCTTTTAGCACCCTCCACTTCTCTAGTAAGCTTTCCATTGCTTTGGGGAAATTTTCTCTCTCTGAATTTATTATGTGAGGGTGGTAGTGTAATAATCAATGTGCCTATGGAGGACTATCCTTCATGACCTAAACTCATTAAGGGGCAGTGCCTGATGGAGCATCAGGTTGGAGGAAGGCCTATTAACAACCTGCATTATACAGATGACACAATTTTGCTGAAAATGAGAAGGACTTGATTCACGTGCTGATGAAGATGAAGGATTAAAGCCTTCAGTTTGGATTATGACTCAATGTAAAGAAAGCCCAGACCCTTACAACTGGACCTATTGATAACATCATGATAAATGGAGGAAAGATCGAAATTGTCAAGGATTTTGTCTTGCTTGAATCCACAATCAATTCTCATGGAAGCAGCAGAGAAGAGAACAAATGACACATTTCACTAGTCAAATCTGCTACACGAGACCTCTTTAAAGTGTTGAAAAGCAAGAGATTACTTTGAGGACTGGGGCGGGTTGACCCAGGCCATGGTATTTTCAACTGTCTCATATTCATGTGAAAGTTGAAACCTGAATAAGGAAGACCAAAGAAGAATAGATATATTTGATTAGTAGTGATGTAAAAGAGTAATGAATGTACCATGGCCTGCCAAAAGAACAAACCCATCTAACTTGGATGAAGTACAGCCAGAATGTTCCTCAGGGCAAGGATAATGAGACTTCGCCTTAACTTTGACATGTTGTCCGGAGAGATCAGTCCCTGGAGCAGGACATCGTGTTCTGGAAAGTAGAGGGGCAATGAAAAGAGGAAGGCCCTCAACAAATGGGATTGACACAGTGGCTGCAACAATGGGCTCAAACTTAAGAACAACGGTGAGAATGGTACAGGACCGGGCAGTGTATGATTATGTTGTATGTATGGTCACAATGAATCCAAACCCTCCCTATGACACTGAACAACAACAACAACAACAACAACAACAACAACCTGACTGAATCCTCTAGGAGGACTCTTGAATGTGAGAAAAATGGAACGAAGCCAGAGGAAGGATTGGAGGATGTCTTAAGTTCCTGTCTTAATCTCCTTAACCAAAAATTATCCAACAAGTCAGTAGCCTTAAAACACTTTTCCCCCTGCTTTGGAGCTTACAGGTTCAAATTTGGGGTGCGACTCTAGGTCAGGGTCCTTCTTTGTGGATACCAGAAAGTTCCTTGGCATTCCTCTCTATCTTTCTCCCCGTACTGTGTGTTACTGGGTCTATCCTGGCCTTTAACTCAGAAGTGTTTAGGTTTAGGCTCAAGCCTATTCTCATATGGCCTCATTTTTTTTAACATTTTATTAGGACTCATACAACTCTTATCACAATCCATACATATACATATATCAATTGTATAAAGCACATCTGTACATTCTTTGCCCTAATCATTTTCTTTTTTTTACATTTTATTAGGGGCTCATACAACTCTTATCACAATCCATACATATACATACATCAATTATATAAAGCACATCCGCACATTCCCTGCCCCAATCATTCTCAAAGCATTTGCTCTCCACTTATGCACTTTGCATCAGGTCCTCTTTTTTTTTTCCTCTCTCTCCCCGCTCCCCCCTCCCTCATGTACCCTTGGTAATTTATACATTGTTATTTTGTCATATCTTGCTCTATCCCGAGTCTCCCTTCCCCCCCTTCTCTGCTGTCCATCTCCCAGGGAGGAGGTCACATGTGGATCCTCGTAATCAGTTCCCCCTTTCCAACCCACTCACCCTCCACTCTCCCAGCATCGCCCCTCACACCTTTGGTCCTGAAGGTATCATCCACCCTGGATTCCCTGTGCCTCCAGCCCCCATATGCACCAGTGTACAACCTCTGCCCTATCCAGCCCTGCAAGGTAGAATTTGGATCATGGTAGTTGGGGGGAGGAAGCATACAGGATCTGGGGGAAAGCTGTGTTCTTCATCGGTACTACCTCGCACCCTGACTGACCCATCTCCTCTTCTAAACCCCTCTATGAAGGGATCTCCAGTGGCCATACGGCTTCATTTATATTACAAAAGAACTCTCTTCTTTTCAAACAGGATCATGTCCACCAAGGTTCAAATTTCTCACATATTTTGAGGGGGCTACAGATCAATCCATAATGGTTCTTTTGGGTAGCTGTAACAAATGGCTACCAATCGAGTGACTTAAACAGCAGGCATTTGTTCTCTCACTTTTCTGAAGGACAATGGGTTAAAATTAAGGTGTGGGCAAGATTCATTCCTTCTGAGAACTCTGAAGGAGAATCAAAGTAGCCTCTCTCTGCTTCCGGTCACTGCTGCTAATCCTTGATATTTCTTGGCTTATAGATGCACTGATCCAATCTCTGCCAGTGTCTTCACACGGGGTCTCTGTGTGCCCACTCCTCTTCTTATAAGAACACACCAATCAGTGCATGTAGTATCCATCTGAAATCTAAACCCAGAAAGATGGAGCTCTTGAAATACTTATCTAAGCACATCTGCCAAGACCTCCTCTCCAAGTAAGGCCATAGCCTCAGGTCCCATGTGAACATGAATGGGTGTGTGTGAATGTGATTTAATGTACTACAGAGGGCACGCTTTGGCCTCAGGAGGAGTGTTTCGCCATTACCTGCTTCACAGCCCTGAGATTGCCCAGGCATTTGCCACATTTTCTTGTCTTCCCAACATTTATCCACCATTAGGCCTTTTCCCCTAAGTTAGTCAAGCATCAGTTTCTGTCACTTGTGATCATGACCCTCCCTCCCGCCCAGGTCACAAATTTAAAGTGACACAGGCAGTTTCTTTAATGGGCACTATGTTATCCTGACTAGCAAGCATTGCTAAGGAGGGAGGATGAATCAGGGAGAACCCGCTTGCTACATCTAGCTTCGGGGCAGTCCACAGCGGATTGATCCCTGAGCCACTAACGAATTTTGCAACTGTCACAGAACAATGCAAATAAGTAAGATCCACATCTACTGAACACCATCATGAGGTCAAACTGTGTGTAAATAAATGCCTGTTTCAAAGAGTGAGTAAATCCTAAGGTAAGGAGTGACAGGGCTTTGTTGCCAGTATGTTAACCAACTGCACCACCCAGGGACTCCTCCATGTGACTAAAGAATTTCTTAAGGACTTCCCCCACAGACCCAAACCAAAACCAAATCCACTGCCATGGGGTTGACCTCATATATGGCACAATAGACTGGCTCTGCTGATTTTCAGAACTGCACATCTTTACGGGAGCAGAAAACCCTCATCTTTCTCCCAAGGAGTAGCTGGTGGGTTTGAACCATTAACTTTGCCATTAGCAGCAGCCCAACTCTTAACCCAATATACCACCAAGAGTGGTTCAATTTGGAAAAATAGTATGTGATCACCTATCTATGAAGGGAAACCCCTCTCATAGAGTGCACTTACACAAATGAGAAAGAAATGAGTCCCCAAATGCCCGTCTTAATCAACAATCTGGGGAAGGGTGTTCTGGGAAGCAGCTTTCAAATGTGCCTGGAGATTATAAAATTAATCAACCTAATCCCTGTTTTAAAGAGCCCTGGTGGTACAATGGCTAAGGACTGGGTGGCTAAACAAAAGGCTGGTAGTTTGAACCTACCCATGGGCTCTAAAGGGGAAAAGACTTGACGAGCTGGTCCCATAACGATCTCAGCCTAGGACACCTTTGGGGGCAGTTCTACTCTGTCCTGTAGGGTCACTATGAGCTGACATCAACTTAAAGACACACAGCACGTTTGACTCTACGTCATTTGTTGATAGAGTTTGTGCAGAGCATTCTGAGTAGAAAACAGACTCAGGGGCATCTGACATCAACCAGCAACAGTCTCTTTCCTTGAGAAAGACTGTGGAAAGGGATGAAGAGGGAGCTTCCAAAAGCGTGTGGAAAAATGATACGAAAAAATAATGGAATTTTGCCATGAGCTTTTTGAAGCTCTCTTCATGAGAGCTAGTCCTCCATGGAGGTTTCTAGAAAAGTGAAACATGAAGGAAGAGGCTGGTAAGTCCCACTGAACAATTC
This sequence comes from Tenrec ecaudatus, assembly GCF_050624435.1. Classification (NCBI taxonomy): domain Eukaryota; kingdom Metazoa; phylum Chordata; class Mammalia; order Afrosoricida; family Tenrecidae; genus Tenrec; species Tenrec ecaudatus. The sequence continues at coordinate 70,871 of NW_027457768.1, forward strand.
CAGGGGAGATTGGGTCTTGACTCAGAGTACTTGAGCATTCTGGCTTATTCCTCAAAGTAGCAAATCAGACTAGACCAGGTTCTGAGACTCAGGGAAGGCAAATAAGACACACCAGGCCCATGATTCAGACTTATGGGGAAAGTCACACTGGAGAGGGAAGGCCTCTTTACCTTGTGTGCCTGACAAGTGTCTCATTTGCATCATCTAAAACCCAGCCCTGGAAAAAAGGCTAACAGTACCAGCTTCAAACTTGTATTTGAATCTTGTCTCTGTCACTTATTAACTTAGCCACCTTAAATCCCTTCCTCTAGTTTTCCATCTGTAAATGAGGCACAGTTCCAATCATAGGGCCTTCAGTAAATGGCTATTATTAGCTAGGCATGCACTCCTGTGATCTAGGCGAGAGTTCTCAGCCAGGTTTTTGTGGGAGCTTGTTCTTCAGGGTATTGTCATAGATGAGTGTGTCACCCAGATTCCTCTCAGGGCCAAGAGACTGATTTCCCCAGCTGCCGAGAGAGCCACTGATAGAAAAGGTCCCAGCTGTCTGGCCCCTATCAGGATTGCCTCAGCTGATGAGAGCTCATCCAAGGTCTGCTCCTTCCCCAAACTAACCTTCATCCAACGACTTGTCAATGTAGGGGTATAAATGGCATAGTGGAGGCATTTGACCCCCCTGTAACTTCACAAAAGGCAATGGAGGAAAATCAAGATAAACAACCCAAGGCTGATTCCTATGAGACAGAGATCAAAATGCCTCCGCCCTCCTTTCTTTTCACAGTTTCTGACACCAACCTTCCCTACCATGACACTCTCTTCTTCTCTGCTGGGTTTGATAATCCTTAAGTGGCAATGGCCACACAGAACTCGCAAACAATACTTATGTTTCTGGGGTTAATTGGGGACCTAGCAGGTGACAATTCAGGATCAGAAATGACTGGGGATATAGATCTTCCAGTCAGGACAGTCTCTTCCAAGTGGTGCCCAGAGGCAGAACTTTTTCTGGTCCTTGGCCTCTGCCCTGCAGCTCCTTGACCTCTGCTCTGCTTGGGACCGTGTGCAAAGTTCTTTCAGCTCTGCTGATAAGTGCGTTGAGGCAGCCCGCTTTGTCTGGAAGCCTTGGCCCAAAGACACTCAGCTTTCTCATTCTGTGTGCTGGCGAGCTCCCTGTTCTGGGGTCTTGGTGCTGCTGCCTCTGCTTCCATGAGCTATTTATCTGCCACTGTTTTTCATTGTCTCCTGATGCATCCAGTGTCAGGGATCTCTGTCTCCTGGACAGAGGTGGTGCTCAGAGTAATAATCCTGGGTCCAAAGAGCACACTCCACTGCTGGCTCGTCTTTCTCGGTGCTCTTGAAACTCCACTTTCTGTTTCTGAGTTAACTCACCCAGGATGACCATACCGACCAATCCCCACATTAGCAGTCTACAGGTCTTATTTGAATGGTCTCACCTCTTCGAGGATGCCATGCACTTTACTGATATTATTAGCATGCTATCTACTTCCCTCGGTGGCATAGTTCCACCCTGTCATTGGTAGGAGTTACAAAGACTATAGCTAGAGGAGAACTAGTAAGCAATTCGCTGCAACGTATTAGGCTACAAAGTCCCAGGCTACTGGTCACCACTTGGCCAGGTCCCAGTTACAGAGCTCCCTGTGATGGCTCCTTTTGCATATCAATGTGGCGAGGCTATGGTGCCCAGTTTTTTTGTCAAACAAGCATTCATCTATTTGCTCTTGTTTTTTAAACATTTTATTAGGGGCTCATACAACTCTTATCACAATCCATACATATACATACATCAATTTTATAAAGCACATCTGTACATTCTTTGCCCTAATCATTCTCAAAGCATTTGCTCTCCACTTAAGCCCTCCGCATCAGGTCCTCTTTTTTTGTCCCCTCCCTCCCCGCTCCCCCTCCCTCATGAGCTCTTGATAATCCACAGATTGTTATTTTGTCATCTCTTGCCCTTTCCGGAGTCTCCCTTCCCCCTTTCTCTGCCGTCCATCTCCCAGGGAGGAGGTCACATGTGGATCCTTGTAATCAGTTACCCCTTTCCAACCCACTCACCCTCCACTCTCCCAGTATCACCCCTCACACCCCTGGTCCTGAAAGTATCATCCACCCTGGATTCCCTGTGCCTCCAGCTCCCATATTCACCAGTGTACAGCCTCTGCCCTATCCAGTCCTGCAAGGTAGAATTTGGATCCTGGTAGTTGCGGAGAGGAAGCATCCAGGATCTAGGGGAAAGCTGTGTTCTTCATTGGTACTACATCGCACCCTGACTGACCCATCTCCTCTCCTAAAGCCCTCTATGAGGGGATCTCTAGTGGTCGACATTTAGGCCTCTGGTCTCCACTCTGCACTTCCCCCTTCATTCTCTATGGTATATATATCCATATACACACAGATATATATATATTCTATTTTTTTGCATGATGCCTTATACCTGGTCCCTTTGGCACCTCATGATCGCACCGGCTGGTGTGCTTCTTCCAGGTGGGCTTTATTGCTTCTGAGCTAGATGGCCGCTTGTTCACCTCATCTATTTGCTCTTATGAAGGAGTGGGTCTCAAGCAAAATAGAATACCTTCCATAATGTGGGAAGGGGTAAACCTATCAGCCAAAGGCCTTCAGCACACCCTAGGGTGTGTTCTGACCATTCTTATTCTTGTCTTTTCCCATCACCTAACCTATGGATTTTAGGATGAACATCTACAGAGCTCTTTAGGCTGTTGCCTGACCTATGAATTTGGAACTTGCCATTCCCCTATGTGAGCCAATTGCTAGAAATAGGCCTCACTCTCTGGGGCTCTGGTGTCGTAGTGGGTGGCCCTTTGGGCATCCAACAGCAAGGACATCAGTTTGAAAACACCAAGGGCCCCTTGAGGGAAAGATGAAGCTTCGTAATCTCCTGAAGAGTTACAGTCTCCAACGCCCAAAAGGTCAGTTTTATACTGTTTTACACAGTCACTTTGAGTCCACCTTGATGGCAATGAGTGGCCGGTGCAGTGGTTAACCATAGGAGCCCTGGTGGATATATCGATATCTCCAGTTACAGCTATATAACTGGTTTGGTTTCTCTAGGGAACACTGACTATGACACTCTCCATAGGCAGGGCTGAGACCTCTGTTGAGATTTCCCTCTTGTGCCCTTCCTTGATTCCCCCCACAGGTGCTTATTCCCTGAGCATTCCTCAATAAATGTCAGGAATCCAGAGCTAATTCCATCACAGGGTCTCCTTCTTCCAGCGAGTCTGAATGGCTTCCGGGGAGTATGAACTGCAGTCTCCATCCAACTTCCTCCTTCTATTTCTATGATCTGGATCTTATTTGGGGCTCATTTGGTTGTAAACAGGCACAGAGACCAATACTTGGAAGAGAGAATCCTAGGAAAATGGAAAGGTGGGGAGAACAAGAGGACAGCTGGCTCTGTCGACGGTTCCTGACCACCACTGGCATGTTCCTGTGTTCTTTGTGTCTGTCTCTCAGGGCACATGCTGTAATCTCGCAACATAGACCGCCTCCTCCACATGGCGGGACATGTGCTTCTGAATTATGCTTCTTAGATGCCAGGCCACTTGCAAAAGCGGGACTATCTTTTTTTGTTTTTTGGTTGGAAATGCTCCAGAAAAAGCGTCTAGTTGACCCATCTTATGTAAGTGTCTCCACTGGGTCAATGAAAACAGCCTTGTGACCATATTGAAATGTGGTGTCTTCCCCAGGGAACTGATGTTTCAGCCAGTGAGGTAGTTCACAGGGACAGATAAGAAAGGGGGTTGGGACAGATTAAAATAATAATAATGTCTATTTGCAAAGAATAGGGCCTTATTATTTTTCGGATGCCCCCATCTGAACACCCTACCACTGAATATAGGCAGGAGGTAAGGCCCACCTGTCACTCAAGCAGCTAAAAATGTACAGCACTTGCTGTAGCAGCTGCTAATGTGCCCATGTATTAGCACTTGGCACCCACCACTCCCATAAATGCCAATGGTCTCACAGGAAGCACATGTAACTCCCCACACAGGGAACAGTCATTGAGCAGACAGGGGAGTTGACATCCTCCAGAACTTAATGCCACTTTAACCAATGACACATGGGGATAGGTGGAGCCACACTCCAGTTCCCTCAGCCTTTGGGTGGGACAACTACAAGAGGATTTATACTGTCTCTGGGAACCTACTCAATGACATTTCTTTATCGGCCCCTTCCCTTTGCTCTATCAGTATTACCCTTCTCTACTGGCCCTTCCTGGAGGCACCTCCCAAGGAAACAATAGTCTAGCTGCCATTCCAATTCTAGTGGATTCCAATTCTTGGTGACCACATTCATGTGAGTCAATCAGAATTGTGCTTTCTGCAGATTCTTTCTCTCCCCTTTTTAAGAGTAGTTTTAAGGACACTGTGAAAGCTTCCCACCATCCAGTTCCAGAACATTTTCATCGACCCTGCAGTCATTAAGCAGTCATTCCCCATTGCCCCTCCCGCCCCACCCTGGGAAACCACCAATCTACTCTATGGCTCTACGGGATTTACCTGTCCAGCATTTTTGCTCTAAATGGACTCACAATACATGGCATTTGGTGTTTGGTGTCTTTCACTTCATGTCTTGCGTTCACCTGTGTTACAGAGTCTGTCCGAATCAAAGGCCTTAGTTTTCTTGTGGCAGACTATATGTATATCCCACTCTGTGTAGATCATATTTTCTCTATTCTTCTACTGATGGGTATTGTTGGCTTATTGTTTACCTTTTGCCCATAGTGATTAGTGCAGCATCCATCTGGGTACTCGTCTTTCATTCTTTTAGATATGCACTTGGGAATGGACTCCCTGGATCAGCTGGCAAGGGTTCATGACCAAGTGGGTTATGTTGGGCTGCTAACCGTAAGGCCAGCATTTTGGACCCTTTAGCTACTGCGAGATAGAAATGCTCTCATAATGATCCACAGCCCCCCAGACCCACCAGCCGCAGTTCTACTCTGTCCTTTCGGGTTGCTGTGAGTCAGAATCGACTCGATGGCAGTGGTAGTGATGAAGCCAGCGACTTGAGAGTGGAACCAGGGACCGTGGAGAATTCTGGCAGTAGCCATGGTGTCCTCACTACCCAGATGCCAGCAGCCACCAGTGAACAAAGGAGGCACAAGCAAAGTTCTCGCTGACTTCATGCTGGCGACCCGGCTGCCCCTGCTTCCTCAAATGCCATTTCCTCAGCTTTACTGGCAAGGGGGTGTACTCCCTATTATCATGTCACCAACTCTTTCAATGGTCCACCTAGCCAGGTGTGATTCCAGACACTCACTGTGCAGCCACCATCAGCGAAGGTGGCTGCCCACCTCATTTGTACACATGCAAAGAATGTGATCATTCTTGGCACTGGTGTCCTTAGTCATCCTGGTTGGTATATTTACATCCTTGGGGAGCTGGGTCAGTGAGCAAGCGCTTCTCAAGGTGCCCATATGATCTGTTTACTGAGAGTGCCAGCCCAAGGATCTGACTTGCCACCCACAGTGAACGCACCTCTGAGGCAAAGGGGAAGGCTTCTTTCTAACTGGGAGACCAGCAGGTCTTCTGCAGATATCACTCCCCTGCAGCACTCTGATCCGAGGCCTTTCATATTCCAAAGAGCAGCATTAAGATTCCCATCTGTCACCCCGTCAGACTCACATGTGCGAATTCTCTTTTCAGAGCAAGACAGCCAATGCAGTGAGCTGGGTAAAGGGGCAGTCTCACTCTGAGGAGACTCAGCCAGGAGTGTAGGGACAGGGAGTGAAATGTGCAGCTTCCAGCTGCCACCCAAGCCTCCTTAGTGCAGTGGCATGAGAGCAAAGAGATAGTCCTTTGTGACTCTTTGACCTCCTTCCTGGCCTTGGTGGAATTAACACTGCTCAGTGCTAGTCTCTTGTCAATATATGGAAAAGATAGCTCAGAAAAGAATAGAGTTAAATAAGAGCAGGACAGAGTAAGGTGGCTTCATGGTGTTGCATTTGTGTGTCTCAGAGCCCATCCTGGCTCACAGTGACCCTCTGTGACAGAGAAGAACTGTTCCACAGATTTTTCTAGGCAGAATTTTAAGGAAATGTACCTAGCAGCACAGTGGTTGCATGTGCGGCTGTAACAGAGAGACTGGCAGTTTGAACTCACTGATCCCCATCGAGAGAGTGAAGACGTGACTGCCTGCTCCCATGAAGACTCCTATCCTGTTGTTGTCTGTCCATTTGTGGTGCTGTGGTGAGTTGTGTGTTACTGTGATGCTGGAAGCCACGTGACTGGTATTTCAAATGCCAGCAGGGTTACCTCAAGTGAAGAGGTGTCAGGGAAACTTCCAGGCTATGAACAGAATACAAAGAAGGTTTCCACTGCCCACTTCAGAGGAAGTAGCCGCTGAAAACCCTTACACTATAGCACAGTGTGCCTTTCCTTCCCGTCACAGGGAGTCAGAATCGCCTCAATGGCACATAACAACCAACAACACCTTTGAGGAGGGAAATCTCCTTCAGTAGGGCTGGGTGAGTTTAAACTGGGTGGCTTCTTGGTTAGCACTTGAGCTCTGAATCATCTCACCACCAGGGCTACCATCTTCATGATGCAGGCAAATAAAACCATCTTGGTCCTGCTCGGTATTGCCAGCGTCAGCATGCTCTTTCTCCCATAAGCACATGTCTGGTGGTTGGACCACAGCAAACC